>NW_017098881.1:29738-57285 GCF_001412225.1 Nicrophorus vespilloides
ATGCTTCATCAAAGTGCGAAAATACGTCAAAATGCATAAAACATGTGCTACCCAAATTCCAAACTAAATGTAATATACAAAATTACTCATAAAGTATAAATGGTAGAAAGATGATTCAAAATAGAAATGAAAGCTGAATATATAAGGTTGTAACTGTAATTTGCTAACAAAATTGAAACAACGAAAAATTATATTTTTGTAAATTACTCAAAAAGTATAAATCGTAGAAAGTTTATTAAACATGGAAATGAAAGCTGAAGATTTGTGAAAAAAAAGTTGTATTTTATTATATTTGTACATATAAGTGTTTGGCTGTAATTAATTATACAATAGTATAAAATATTTATAAACTAAGGAAAGTACATTTTATCATTGCCTAATTACAGCACGTACATTAATCAAAAGCATTCTTCGTAAAATTGACGTCCTCCAGAACACTATCGTGCAAACATCTCAAATAGATGAAAGATCTTTTCCCATTTTCCATTTCTTTTTCGCCCTCAGCTTTGCACCTCTTCAGGGCCAAGTAAGCATTATCAATCAGATTGGTCAGCAAATTCTTCTCCTTTAGCATCTAATATGTTCCAACTCCTGGTCATGCAGAAGGAGAACTGCATGTATTTTGGATCCTCGACGAATTCACCTTTCTGGGCTTTTGTGATCAAATCCGGATCGACTTGGCTCAATTCTTTGCAATTATGGGTGTAGTTGGCCAACTTCAAATTCAACTCGCTTCAGGCCCGATGCTAAATTGAAAATATATCAAAAAGGTACCAAAATGAACATAATACAAAACACTTACTTCAGCCGAAATCAGAGTTACTGCTAAACCTTTAACCGCAAAAATGATCCTCATCTTTTTGCTTAAATTTTTTAATTGCGTACAATTATCAGAGGTAGTGCTCTTACATATAGAGAGAGATTTTAAATATGCAACGATTATTTTGATAAAACGTATTAGGAAATCTTCTCTCATTAAAATACATAATTTGATAACAGTTTTATGTTTACAAATGTGGTGATCACTACATTCCGTTTATATGACGTCATTATTATCTTTAAATAACGATACGAAATATTGTATATTTTTTTAAATTTAAATTTTATTTTAACTCAGTTATACCTCATTACCTCTGTTGACGAAGCTTCGATATAAAGAATTTATTTTTTAATATGATTAAGGAGAAATGACATCAAAACTTTTTGGAGAAACGCAATTGAAAACGTTGAGACAGTTTTTGGTAAGAAGTTATACTATAAGTAGGAAATAACATCCAAATAATTATAAATTAAGTTATAATAAGTTATACTGATTGAACAGATTTCGGAAATATCTATAAAGATGATGGTAGATATTAATTAAATGCAAAAAATCATGGTTAGTTTAAAATTTAAAAAAAATGTTAGCAACGAAGGCAAAGAAAATGTGTTAGGAACTAAATAATTGAAAAGGTGCTTAAATGACATTGAAAACGTATATGATCTTGAAAAAGGAAGAAAAACCTGTATTTTATTACTTTCAGCTTCTTTACGGAAGAACGTATCCTCATCTGGTAATAAATCCGTTTAATCCAGTATTCAATTAATGAATTTAAATGCATCATCTCCTGTAGTGTTTTCTAATTTTAGTATATCACTTCAAATTAATTTGTAATATTGATAGTATAGGTCGGTTATTTATTTTTTTATTTATTAAACATAATTACATACTTGAGGAATTTAATTAACGCGTTGATTGCACATTTATTCGAAAAAAAAGCATTTGGAGCACATTTAATTTTTAATATTCTTGTTTTTTTTTGTATTAAATTTTTTATTAACAACCGTGACCGCGATTTTAAATTTACTGAATGTTCACATTGATGAACAGATTGTGAATAAAATTACACGACATAAAAAAAGTAACTGGAGGACAGGTTCCTTTCTTTGGGGTGAATTTTGATTGTTGTTGATTTTGTTTCATTAGTTATAAATCGCATTAGTTATTAATATAATGAAAAATATTTGAAAGAAAAATACAAAAATTACTTTAATTTATTTATAATTGTTGTAATTCAAAATTGAAACTCATCGTATTAATTATCATCAGTGCTGTCAGTCTCATTTAAATTTTTCGACAAACATTTGATAAACTCAAAAGATCGCTTCTCGCTGCTTGTCTCCTTCTTCCCATCTTCAACGCATTTATTCATCATCGTCTTATAATTGTCCAGAATAAGCGTCACGAAATTATTTTCTTCAAACTTTCCATCTTCATCTATGAGATCCAATGCTGAGGCTATGCAGAATGTGTAGTCCAAGAATTTCGGATCATCGACGAACTCACCATCCATCGATTTCTCAACTAATTCAGAGTCGACACTGGTGGAAATCATGCAATAATAGGACAATGCAAAGACTCTCGTTTTAACTTCGGTAAAATCCTGAAACCAAATTAACTTACTTCTATATCAATGATTTTTATGTTATATAACAAGACTTACCTGACCCGAAATTAGCGTAAAGGCTAAAACGAAAACTAAAAGAACACTCCTCATGTTTAGACTTGATATTTTTAATTGAAGATGTGCAGGATCTGTTTGCTTTTATATCGAGAATGTTGATAACGCTAGTACTACATTCGTTTGCAATTGTGAAATATTCTAGATAAATTGGAGCGTGTTTATTATAAATATGCTTCTAGATAAATCAAAGTGCGAAAATATAACAAAATGCATAATACATGTGATACATAAATTGAAAACTAAATATAATATACAAAATTACTCAAAAAGTATAAATGGTAGAAATATGATTGAATATAGAAATGAAAGCTGAATATATGATTCAAAGGTTGTATATTTGTAACTCTAAAAGAAAGAACGAAAAATTACATTTTTGTAAATTACTCAAAAAGTAAATCGTAGAATGGTGATTGACAATGGAAATTAAAGCTTAATACTTGTGAAGCAAAAGTGTATTGTGTCATTTTTCTAGACCAGTGATTCCCAAAGTGGTCTATATCGACCCCCAGGGGTCTATGACAACCTGCAAGGGGTCTACGTCAACGAAAAAAAAAATGGGGTCTACGATAGTGGATCTCAACATACAGTGATAGTACCTATTTACTTACATTATACTATCTTATAATATAAAGACATATATATTATTTATAAAAGTACCTAAGAAGTAAAAAAAAATTATATATGTTTATAAAACTGTGTAAGTTGTCGGATGTAGGCATTCGCTTTGTGGTCGCAATACATTTTGAACTTGTAAAAACCTGCACATAATAATATACCAGTATCATCTTGTTACAAGCATATGCACAGACTCAGAGTAAAGATGTTAATAATTATAAAGATGTTCCAATATAAATAATAAATTTACAATAAATCAATATCAAGTAAGTAGGGGTCTACCCAAAACCGAAAAACATGGCAAGAGGTCTACGACACAAAAAAAGTTTGGGAACCTCTGCTCTAGACTGTAAGTAGCAGTCAAAAATATAAAAAACGAAAAATTAAACTTCGAAAAAGCAGTGTCACATTTTCATAAATTACTCAAAAAGTATAAATCGTAGAAAGTTGATTAAACATGGAAACGAAAGCTAAAGATTTGTGGAAAAAACCTGTATTGTATTCTATTTGTAGATATAGGTGTTTGGCTGTAATTAATTAAACAATAGTAAATAGGAGAAAATATTTATTTATTAAGGAAAGTACATTTTATCATCGCATAATTACAGCACGTACATTATTCCAAAGCATTCATCGTAAAATTGACGTCGTTAAGAACACCATGGTACAAACATCTCAAATAGATGAAAGATCTCTTGCCATTTCCCGTCTCTTTTTCGCCCTCAGCTTTGCACTTCTTCAGGACCGAGTAAGCATTATCCATCAGATTGGTAAGCAAATTCTTCTCCTTGTAATTCCCTTCGGCATCGAATACGTTCAAACTCTTGGTCATGCAGAAGGAGAACTGCATGTATTTCGGATCCTCGACAAATTCATTATTGTGGGCTTTCGTGATCAAATCCGGATCGACTTGGCTCAATTCTTTGCATCTCTGGGAGTAGTTGGCCATCTTCAGATTCAACTCGGTCCAGGCCGGAAACTAAATTGAAAATATATCAAAAAGGTACCAAAATTAACATATTACAAAACACTTACCTCCGCCGAAATCAGAGTTACAGCTAAAACTATAACCACAAAAATGATCCTCATCTTTTCGCTCAAAATTTTTAATTGCGTTGAATTATCAGACGTAGTGCTCTTATATATAGAGAGAGATTTTAAATATCCAGTGAAGATTTTGATAAAATGTATTAAGAAATCTTTTCTCGTTAACATACATAATTTGATAACAGTTTCTTGTTTACAAATGTGGTGATCACTCCATCCTGTTTATATGACGTCATTATTATCTTTAAATAACGATACGAAATATTGTATATTTTTTTAAAATTTTAAAGAATTCGATATAAAGAAATTCAATTTTTAATATAATAAAGGAGAAATGACATTAAACCTTTTTGGAGAAACGCCATTGAAAACATTTAGACAGTTTTTGGTAAGAAGTTGTACTATAAGTAGGAAATAAAATCCAAATAATTATAAATTAATATATAATTAATCTATAAAGATGATGGTAGATATTAATTAAATGCAAAATATCATGGTTAGTGGAAAATTAAAAAAAATGTTAGGAACGGCAAAGGTGCTTAAATGACATTGTATACGTATTTTTCATTTAGTGAAAATGATCCTGAATAAAGAAGAATAACTTGAATTTTATGACTTTTAGTTTCTTTAGGGAAGAACGTATCCTCATTATGGCTATAGTATTTTTACCTCTAAAAACAAAGTAATTCGCTTCGCTTAACGAAGTAATTTCTTGGAATGCATCTTATTCGTTAATCAAGGTATCACATAACACAATTTATTACACAATAATATAAGAATATATACACTTACATTTTAAACAGTTGTTAAATCTAATTGTGCATTTTTAATAAGATATTAACTTTTTAATTAATTAATTTATTACATTGTACAAGTGCTAGAAAACTTATGATCAATAGCCATAATAAATACACTTAAATTTATATATGTTTATCTGTGATTGTTATAATAATAATTATTATTTTAATTCACTTAATCATTTCTTGGTTTATTTCAACCATTAATAAAGTCTATTTTAAATTATTTTTTTAAATATTCAAGTAACTATAATATAATAAATATACTAAATATACTTTTAAAGGTGCGTTAAACTGTGTGTATTTTGTTACCGCATGTGTGTGTTTAATGTTAATTTATTGGCGATTTTCTAGGCAAACGTTTGTATTATTGATTAACATAAATTATTTGAAGTTTCCAACTGGGAATTCCTAATTGACCTTAATTAATTAGATCTCGGCCGTGTACAAACACGCACACACACATACTCATACATAGACAGAAACCTTGGACCACCTTGGTTGGTTTTCGTCCATTCCAAGCACAGCTCTATTTAGCCAGAACGATGAGGGCCGTACCCTTTACCTTTTCCGGTCACACAAGAGGACTGCACTTATTTTCAAAGCACACACATGCACAAAGATACAAGCTTTTACCAATTCCGTTCCATCCAATCCGATGCGAAACCTAAATATCGTTTTAATAAGAGCACCTCCTTCGCTTCTTCACCGATACGCCACTAATTTTCGAAACAATAATTAAACAATAGTTATATTATTAATACGATGCGCGATAAGTTTTAATTAATTAATCCCGCTTAGACTATAACATTTTAAGGCGAGCTTTCGGCTTTGATAAAATTTAATTATGGAACCTCCATTCCTCCGACACGCTACAAGATTTAACGTGCTTCAAGTTCGGCTAATTCAGAGTTTTCTAAATGTCATAAATACATTATTATTATTATCAAATTCCTATCAGAAAGTGGGTCGCATCTAACATTCTCTAGTTTTAATAAATATACTTATTTTATTTTACAGACATTTTAATTGCCACTTCATTAAATTTATCACTTAATTGATTTAAGTAATTTTTAGAGTGAAAATATGCAGCGGTTAAATTTGTAATTTTTTGTTGCAATAAATATTATTACTATTAATTACTACAGAAATATAATTATATAAAGCTGATCAGAGACTTTTCATAGTTAAAATTTCATTTATTTCATTTATATAAATATTTTTTCAAGTGATTTTTTTACCAAAAAATACAATTGATAAATTGTGTTAATTATATATTTTAGCAACATTTTTTAAACTAGTTTTTATGGAAATCTATTGAACATAATGTTATAGGTAACACATTCAGTTTCTTTTATGTATTAACATGTGTTTCGTATTATACATACGCTTTCTTTGATCTTAATTTCTTCATCTTTCCGTCTCAATCTATAGTTATTCGATTCTATTCTTGTTATTCCAGATATCTTTAAAACATATTTCTTATTCAAATATAAATAGATCTACTTCTTACGTTATTAGTTAGAATAAATTCAAATATTACGTTGTGACTTACATAAGATTTAAATTGTTGTCTGTGTAAATAAAAAGTTTAACTTAGAATTAATTGAATCCAAGAACCAAAGAGAGTACAGTTTTCTTAATATAATTACCAAATATTATATTTAAAGTAAGAATTATTTAACTTTTGATTTTTTTGTGTACAAAAATAAACAAACTAAATTTTAATAAAAAATATTACACAAATTTTATCCAAAAGCTGATTTGAAAGGGTTCTCCCTGGTGGTTATTCCAAAAGGCAAAAACTTTTTGACATCCAAAAATTTACAAAATTTTAATTGATAAACTTTCTCATTACCCAAATTACATTTTTACTCCAATTGGGGGTAATTTACCCTGATTCACCGACTCTTGCCTTATAGAGTTAAAATCCACGATTAGTTTGGTAAAACCAATAAAATCGCAAGTTAATTGATGAAGTTTTTTTTTATTAATAATTCTTAAACAATCTGAATGACATGTGCACATTAAATTACATACATTTGTCAACATTTTTTTTCATTATTCTATAAATATTTTGATTAATATTTAAAATATTTAAAAAAAAAATATATTTCTCAATTTTTATTCTTAAATAAAATTTAAAAGCATTTTCTGTATTTTCAATACTTTGTCAATTTAGTTTTCTGGACTTGATGTTTTTATCATATAAAAACCGACATATCAATAGTTGGTTGATATATCGGTTTTTATATTCTTGTAATATCAACTATGTATTCAATATAATACGCATTCCATAAACTCTACTGATAAAAGTATGCCAGGAAACGCTGGAAATATGTCGAATATAAAGGAAACAAAAAAAAAATAATGGAATGAAATAAATGAATTTATCTGCGAAACGAGACATTAATCAATGCCAACGTGTTAAATAGACGTTTTTCATAAAACGAACATAATTTTTGTTACATGGCCGAGCGTGTAGATAGATAGATACGTACGTTATGCATTCTGTATTGGAGGTGAAATAGCGTAAATCATTTGGCACATATCGATTCGGACCTGTCCCATCATGCTTCATGAAATTGTACTAACATTGGCTGCATCGCAAATGAATACCAAGATAATTCCGTGGACAGTGCATGAAGATGCGATCTGATTAAGTTTATCCTTTCGTGTGACATTCAAACGACTTTATCTCATTAAATATTTATCACATGATCCGTAAATCCTGTATCCAGAGCAGAACACGTACACGTACGATAATCAAACTCACATACACACGTTATCAACTTCAATTATTCACAAATGTTTTTTCGTCTCCATCGTTGAGGGGGATAAATAGAAGTTTGATTGTGTTTCCCTTCGGTCTGCTGTTTATTCTACTCTCTTTTTTATTTTCCGCTTGGTTTCTCTATGCTTCTAGTTTTTTTTTTGCGCATTGATTTTTTCGAGGGTGGTTAAATGTATTGCAAGGGCACTTTCGGGACGACTGGAAATATAAATTTTAAAGTGTATCAAACAAACCGATACGGCCTGTAACTCGATTATAAGTTTTCCTCCACATCAAACATTCGGGATTTCTGTTATTTGTTTCTTTTTTTCTGTTATCCACAGTATGTGTGTACAACAGGAACACGTCTTCCAATTTCGAGGGATGTCGTCCTCAATTATCCAAATATCGAAAATCTATAAATTAAATAAATACATCCTGAGCGTATCCTGGCTTTACGAATGCATCGATCAATTAGGACGAGGTATTAGATATGCGTGTTGCTGGTATCATATGCAAATTGGGATGCATACCATACAAAATCCATCCGCTCTCGTCCCGCGGATTATTCAAATTGAGTTTTGCTGCAAAACAGGGTGTTTCATTCGTGGATACGTTTTTCGGAATCTTGTTTTAATTTTCCTTAATCTTCGGTGATTACAATGAAAACCGTCTTATCGCCGAGAGACGAGAAATACCTTCATCCCCATGCAGGGCACACGCAAGATCTCTCCTTCTACCCAATTAACGAAACTTTTCTTATATAATCTAATATAGGGTGGAATTATAAAGTTGCTTCTCTCTCTCTCTTCCTAAGCAAATCTAATCTCACGTGGATCGATCCCTGAGCACATTCGCCGGTTATTCGGTTTGTTACGGAATTTTATTGATGCAATCCACAGACTTTTGCACTTTTCTCATCACGTTTTATTTATATAAAGATCTACTTTTTGTTTTAAAGAAAAAAATATCTTTTGTGATTAGAAAACTAAAAGGTAAAGTTTAATTAACATCATTTGAGAAGAGCTTTCTGATGCTTAAAATACAAATTTTGGTAATCTTTTATTGTATACAAAAATGATTTATTTTGCAATTGGAACACCAAGTCATAGGTTATTTTTTATGTTGTAATGAAAAGAAAATTGTATAGCAGTAAACCATAAAATAAGCTTAACCATAAATTAAGCTTAAAATTGCCTGACTTTACCAAACACATTTTTCATTGAAAATATTACTGAAATTTAATAAAAAAATTGTAGGCAACTTAATTTTAATGTATTTTAAAAGAAATCTTTTTCTTTTTAACAATGTTCAGGTATCAAAAGGTTAATTATATTTTCTTCAATTTTCATGACATATTTGTAGTATTTATATATAGAATGTTTTTTATTTATAACTTCAAAACTGATTAATTTCTCACTTAGTAATTGATGTATTATTTCATTTAATTGTATAATCAATAGTAAAACATGCATGTATTATAAATTATCTAGATCACTGGCTTCTGACTAGTTTGAATAATGAATATATAGAGTTTGCTATATACATGTATTGAATAATTAAATATTAGGTTTTAAAATCAACTTTAATTTTAAATTCATACAGATTACAATAAATTTCCAAATATTAAAGATAAGAAACATTTCTTGGTTAATATTTTAATTGTATTTCTATTGTTCATTCCAACTGCAAATTTTTAACACATAAAATTGAAAATTAAGCAGTTTTTACCCCAAAGTAGGACTAATAAAAATTGGCAATTAATGAAATAATTCAAAAAATTAAATTAATTAATTTAATTATAATTTAACAGTAAATATCCTATTAACACTATGTAAATCACTTTAATTCTATAGAATTTCAATTATTTATTAAAAAATTTGTAAACTTATTTCACAAACCGATTTAATAATCTAGATTTTTATTTGGTCCAAAAATAGTTAATTATTGGAAATATATGATGGCACTGCTATATTTAACTAATTAGCAGTGCTTATATAATATTCCATTTAATATTTTTAATTTAAATATAAATTAATAGAGATTATATATAGAGATAATAATATTTTTTATATGTTTTAAATAAATATTGCTTGGAATAGTCATCATTATCATTTGTTGAGAAATCATAACATTTAGCATTGCCTACAATCTAGTTGAGTAACTACAGTAATAAATATTTAAACCACAGACCTTGTGGTCAAAAGTCAATTAGTGAGGAATCCTCCTAATAATTAGAGTGTTGACCACACCATCATATCTTAAATTATTTATTATCAGACATGCAATACATCACTCGACTTCCAGTTTATGCACTTCAAAACTATAGAAACATGCCTTAACAACCCTTAAGTACTACGGATGGGTCAAAGTGATATTTGTTTTCATTCGCATTCTATTATAATTTAATTGTGGGGGTTGTCCATCTTGCTATCCCATTATTGTCTAGTGCACTTTTCACTAGGAGCAAGGTAGTTCCGGCGAGAGGTAACTATTTTATTGTAGAGTGTATTTCAGGTCAAAGTGGCTGGTTTTATATTCTTGAAATATCATCAATATTTGAAATTCAAAGTGTACTAACTTTGATTTCTCATGTACCGAAACGGGGAAAATCAGTAATTCTAATATCCAGAATACATCACACTAATACTGTGAATGAAAATAGAAAATGTCATACATTTCTATAATGAGACTAAAGCAGGCGTAGAAGCACTCGATGAAAAATGCCAATGGCTTTATTTCATTTTATATTAAATATCGCTGATGTCAACAGTAAAGTTATATATCAGGGGTGGCTAAACTGTGGCTCGCGAGCCGCATGCGGCTCTTCATATTATCTGGTAGGTAACAATGGCTCTTGCTGCAAAAAGTCTGGCCTCCCCAGTTATATATGAATACTCAAAATTGAGAAATAACAATTCTAGGTATTCTTTGATAAAACAAGTACAACCAAAAGATTCCCTAAAATATTCTGTATGCTAATTTAATTTTAAATAACAATTTTAGTAGTTTTTTTTACATATTTGTGAATAAAATTTAAAATTAATATGCTAATTTCAATATTTTTGATAGTTGAATTATTGAGTGAGTTGCAGACAATATTGTACTAATTATATACAGTAATTTAAATTTATTATTTATGTATATTTCAATGTAAACAAACCATTAAAACGTCGTTTGTGGGATGAAACGCCTCAAGTGCTTCTAATGTGGTATGAATATTTAGTATTATTCCACGATGTAAGTTAACTTTATTAAAATTAATTGCTCTTTAGTTACTAGTTAATTTAATATGATATAATTCGTACGAGTTTATATGAATTTTCGTATAATGAAAGACAAATATATTGTATAAATAATCATTTAAATAATAATCATAATAAAAAAAGTTCATTAACTATTCATAACCAATTATTGATTCTACGATAAATTTAGTAAAATAGAACAAGAAATTGAGTGATAAATATATAGTCAGAAAGAAATGGGTCTATAGCGCAAATCCCGACTATATCAAAATCTTGACTACCATAATCCAGACTGTATCAGAATTTCGACAACCATAATCCCGACTATATCGAAAATTTTTACAATAATATTTATAAATTATTTCCGAGCGTAGTCACCTTGTGCTACACTTTTATTATTATTAATAACAATAAGTTATTATTAATTTATTTGATTTTGTTGAATTATTCATAATAAACCTTAACATTATGAAATAATCTCAAATACAATTAGTATCACTACGATCCGGAATAATTTAAACATGTTATTGTAGATATTTTCGATATAGTCGGGATTTTGATACAGTCGGGATTTCGATACAGTTTTGATATAGTCGGGATTATGGTTGTCGAGATTTTGATACAGTCGGCATTTCAAACGTCGGGATTTCGAACGTCGGGAATTTGATTGGCGGTATTTATGTTGTCGGGATTGCGATTGCCACCGGAAAGAAATATATAATTTTGTTGTAATAGTAGACAAAAATGGAAAAATTTGCTTAATAAACTGAAAATAATATTCTACATACTTTTCAAATTGTAAAAATTGTATAATTACAAATTTTTAATTAAAAAAAATCTGTTTTTTTATAAAATGAATAAATAACAGAGACATACGTATCTTTCATCATAAGAAAAAAATAATTTCATATAATATAAACTGTACAGCTGTAAAAATTACAAAAAGCAACTGTAAGATTTCCCGTGGCGATTAAGTATTGAAAATTGCACGAAAGTTAATTAAAATTTAAAAAAAATATTGCTCGTGTGTTTACTGTGGCTTAATTATACCGGCTGGTTCTCCTCATTGGGGTGACGGATTTTTATTTTAGCGGGAAATTAAAGGGACGAAAAAAAATATAACAAAAAACTAAAAATAAATAAAAAGTAAACAAAAAAAAATTCGAAGCACCGGCGTTTATTTATTGAGGCGAGTTAATGAAATTCCCCATTTCAGATGTATAAAAGACTGCGACTCATTTATTTCTGCTTACTTTTTTTTATTTCTTCCAACCACCCCTGAGGGAGTGGTCCTCTCGTTTCGCCACTTTTATCCTTAGTTACTTTGCAGGATTTAAGGACGGACTTTCTACGTATATTAAATTAATGTTATCTCGCCAAAGTTATGATGACATAAGTTATATATTTTGTTGAGTTAATAATAAATTGGAATTAAGACTCGTTTCAGTTATATTATGAGATATGAAAAAATAAGTGTGAATGTATTTTTTTCGTACTATAAAAGGTGGACGATTGCTTTGTTTGTCTCTCGTACGGGGAATGATATGATCATTGAAAGATATTACAGTGTTCACTGAAAGCAATTCAATTTGCTTGTTTTCACGTAAAAGCGCACCGTTTAATAACGCAACTGAAAGAAATTCTGCTGTATAATTGAACAATAAGTGTTGGAATGCACTATGTTTCTTTATTATAATTATTTCGTAATGTTTTATGCAAATTTTAAATACTTTTATTGCAATATTAAATGACTGAAACGATGATTGTATTATTCGGAGAGGTGAGCAATTATTTTGATGAATAATTTATTATATTAATTATAAATTAAATTGGTCGGATATAATTTCGTCTTCACTGACGCCGCTTTCTTTACTTGGCTAATTACGTAATGAAGCTAAATTTATGTTTTTTTTTTTGTTGGCTAAAATATTTTCTTACATCTCAATAATTAATTCTATTTATTTTATAAATTAATTATTAATATTTATACAATCTTTTCTCAGATATAGTTTTATTAATAAGTATAATTTGTGTTCATTTTAACATTTTTAATAAATGGTCCGTCTTGTACTCTCCAGTTTGATCATTTTAATATGTTACTTTCTTCTATTTTATTTGACCACCCTAATTTATTTATTTAATTTAAATTACCTGTTACATTGTTCCGTATGAATTGGTCGTAACTGTGTGCATATTCTTGTACCTGTAAAGGCTAATTGCCTAGTTTTCGATGCCTCTAAAGAAAGAAGGAAAAAAAAAACTATAAAAGATCAATAATTGAAGTGATGAAAACAGAAATAGAATGACAGAATCAACGAAATAAAATTATTTGGTATACTTAAATTATATTTTAACCAAACATACAAACTTTTGTTATGTAATTTTTAATATACATTTGACATTATTTTATAGTTGGCAGATTATTATGTAATTACTGCTACTTATTTCTACGTCGAGATAACTAATAGTAAGTACAGGAATCCCTCGCATAGGGTAAATGGTTCCATCAATATACCGGACTATTCCAACTGGCTTGTAGTCAATCCGGATTGATCGAAACCACACTATGCGAGGTATTGCTGTAGTTGGTACGCTAGTGAGAAACAACGTTAAACGAACTCAAATTAATTAGTAGATGTAAGTAGGTAAATTTACAGCTTTTTTAGGTTTCAAGTAAACCACGTTTCATAAAAAAAATGGAGGAAACGCTAATCGAGGTCTGTTACTGTTTCAATCTTAGTGCAGATGCAACAAAACATATGAGAAACAATAAATTAATGAATATGTGAAAATTATCGAAAAAACAAGATAAACAATAATAATTTATAAGTTTAATACATATAAAGTATTATTAAAAATGACATATTTTATAATTTATTTAATATTCACCAAAATATGCAGATATTGATAACAGACATTTACAAACAAACATAAATCAAATTAAATGGGGCTGTATAAGTAATAATAAAAATATAAAATTTTATACATGTTAAAAACACAAAATTGTAATTGAGCAAAATATATAATTTTAAAAAAGTTAACTGATACAAAGGGCTATTGTCTAAAACCCATGAAAAATAAAACAAAATTATAACGGAATCCTTCAAATTGATAAAATGTTCGCAAAGAGACGGAAGTCAGATTCCAGACCGAACTCCAAAAGTATATATATTATTTAACATATTTATCGACCGAGATCTTTCCGCCAAATAAAATAAGAAAATATCGATTAAAAGTAATAAATAATTCAATAAAATAAATAATGTATATTAATACTAAACTTGTTGTTTTTTGAATATTATAGTTACTATTATTTTACAATCATTCAAAACATGTTTTCTTCATAACGGGTGTAATGGATGCAAAAGCTAAATGGAATTGTAGCTCGAAGCGTAGATATAATTTTAATTTACTCGCTACATATTCTTGTTGCCATTTCGCATGTTTATTTTATGTAATGGAAAAATATTTACACAGAATTTGATTACATACACGCAGAACAAAAAAAAGTGAGCTGTTACATTCGCTGTTCAAAGCGAGCGGCTAGCAATGACGACGATGATGATGATGGTCCGATGCGACCTGGTGATGGCTCATGAATAAAAATCATTTCGCCAGGGACAAAAAGTGTTGATATTGGTGGTCGGGTAAGTGCATACGCATTTGGCGTGAATAATATATGGAACTTGTTTGTCCCTCTCCTAACACAGGTGTATAGAGTAGGAGCAGAGAAGCCTGATAGTGAAATAAAAGATAAATGCACAGCCTGGGATCAAACTCATCTTGCAATATATCACCATAAACACACACGCACATCCTCGCATGCACCGTGGAAGGACAATTTCGTCCTTCCCAGCATTTCCCCTGCTGTTCGTCTCGGGCTTCGAAATTGCAAAAATGTGAAATTGAAATATTTCAAACTGTGATTGTGTACACTTCTTCTTGTTATTATTCTTCTTCTTCTTACACCGCTGCTTTCAAATCGAATCCTTGCAGTGCGGAAAATAATATTTCTGATGTTTCAACAATGAATTACACAATATGATTGCAAAGAAATGTTCTTTATTCTTGATTGAAATCAACAAATAATTTTTTATTATTTTATTTGCAAATTACAAGTTAAATATAATTAATTCTAGAAGATTATATAATATTTCAAAATTGAACTAGTATTTACTTTTATTAATATACAGTAAGACCTCGTTTAGAAATTCCTCGATTAACGAAGTTAAAAACAAAAATTAGTAATTAATTTATATGTATATATAATTTATTGGATTGAGGAAGAAATAAAATATCTTCATCATAATTTAGCTTTTGTATCTGATTCTTTGTCTTTGTAAAATCCTGTTCATTTTCTGGATCAAAAACTTTTTATCGATACATCTATAAATGATGTTTATTTTTAATTCATTACTTATATTTTTTAATCACTAAAACTTACTGTTTTTCATAAAGTATAATATTATAAAACTGTTACTCGCGTGGCGTCTGACAGACTCAGCTAAAGGCTTGATGTGGTTTTACAAATCGTCAGTCAGTATATAGGCCAAACTTTACAGTTTTAAATGTTATGGTTGGTTTGTTCCCACTTGTGTCTCATAAACGCCGCGCGACTAACAATGGTTTTTGGACATTGATGCTGATTTGATATAACGCCGTTTACTCTACTAAATAAAGCTCTAAATATACATATGTACTGTATATTAATGTTACTTTTCTTAACGTTGTTTCATTTAGTACTTGTACAAATATAGTGTCATAACTTAAATTCTCAATTAATCTAAGATAAGTTTTATTGTCGCTAAATGAACATAAGTAAATTTGTTTATTATATAGTTAACATACATTTCGTGAAGATTTTATATAAGTTTTGTTTGGGTGCGGCTACAGTCACCCTTGCTACTTTCCATTAAACTTGGCAATTTTATTCTTAACTGTCTTCATTTGCAGGTCGTTTTGTATTATACTGTTGGAGATATACCATGTTGCGCCGGCAATTGTTCGCTGAGTATGATAAAACTAAATAAGATAATTTGCATACACATATTTAAAGCGTAAGAAAGCTTAGAAAGTTAGAAAAAAGTTTTACAATTTATGTATATTATATTAGCAATGTTTCAATGATCTTAACAATTAATGTAATACTATGTAAATTGAACATGTTTTAAAACTAAATTTAGATATGTTTTTAGTGGAAAGTTGTTTTTTTTAATTGTAATAAATAATGTAAAATTTGATATTAGGAAACTTAATTATATAATTATAAGAAAAAATATTTTTACGAAGGGCCGATATTTCTTATTTAAATATGTAAACTATAATGGTTTTTTTTCTTATTTCTAACTGAACATAATAAGGATTGTAAAATAATTTTTTAATACAACCACAGTTTAAGCAATTATTTGTAGGCAATGTAGTGTGCTTTGAAATTAATTCATAAGTGACTATTATTGTCTCCAAACTGCGAAACTTCTCACAATAAGGTCGATGTCTGTAAGTGATGACACACCTTTCAAAAACCACCAGATATTCAACGTAATTGCCATTTTAGATCATAATAGCTTTGTTATAATTAACTCCTAACTTGTAACCATTTAATATTAAATTACATCAATTTTAATTTTATAACAGTTTGTAACAGTTGACTTTTTTGAAATTATATAAATTTATTTTGATCTTTTTTTCTGTATAATAATTAATTGTCTGTAAACATGAACTTATGAAACAAATTTGGAAAATTGCAATTCGTAAACTAAGAACAACTTCCATTAAAATTACATGAATGTGTGGAAATAATAAAATTAGTTATTATCAATTTTCTTCAGTTTTTCTGGAATAATAATTTGTTTATGTGCAGGCAGCCGATTATTGAGTAATAAAAAAAACTACTAGGGTAGACTAACCATATGCTTGTAGTGCGTAGTGACATAAATAAAAAATATTTTATAGTCTTATTTACACATATTTTTTTTTTAAAGCCGTAAATATTGTTAGTCTACAACCATTAAGTTTAATTTACTGGTGCCATTGTGTGTAAAGTATCTTGGAGTGTTAATCAGCTAATTTGCGCCATAAAAATGTCACGCAAATCGATTTCGTCGAATGCAGAAGGATAAAAAGGGTGCAGAGACAGAGGACTTCAACTTATCAAATTTTAACTGAGATTTTTGCCTCCCCATCGACGAATCTGGCGAGTTTGGGTGGATGAGTTGAGAGGGTGATCATCTACCGGGTTGGTTTTTCACCGTTGTCTGGTTTATTTCACGGGATGTGCGTTTTTTGATTAGAATGGTGCCTAGGTACAGAGCGAATCGAGGGGGTGTTTGTTTCGCGCCGCCGCTTATTCTATCAACAATTCATCATTTATCTCCCTTCGTTTTAAAACCTAAAAGGGACGTGGGGTGAAAACCACCCTTCCTTCCATTTGCGACCCCGCACTAATTATTGAAGCTACCTGAAAATCTCGCATCCGCCGGAATCGCACTACACTTCCGGTATACTTTCTCCTGTAATTTCTTTCCCCCAAGAGATTCGCTCATATTTCGCATCTAGAACCCCCTCAAAAAAGGAAGAAAAATGAAAAAAAAATGATAAAAACGAAACGGAAAAGCGCAGCGAACAGGAAACAGAAAAAAGGACGACGGAAAGACGCAAAAAGAGAACGGAATCGGACAATATTGAATTCAAGGGTGGCCGTTTTGTTTCAAATCCCAATTGGAAGATATATAAGCAAATCTCCTTTTAGAAATCTACCAGAGAAATATATATATACGACTCAAATATATTCCAATCCTTGTCTTCTTTTTTTATTCTAACTTCATCCCCCTTCTTTATTCCACCTACATTCTCCGCAATAACCGCCAAATCTCTAATCAAATTCTATTTTGTATTTCGCGCTGTACTTCTTTTCTCTTTCAATCTTCCCCTATTCGTGACCACCTCTTCGTTCTGCTAAGTTCGCTTTGTTTATATGGTAATCAGGGCTGTTGCTGCAACTTTCCTGTCTGTCTCCCCTTTCCTATCCGGGATTGAAACGCAACTTATTTAATTACAAACTTGAAATGTGGATGTGTGTTCGTCTGTTCGTCGTTCATTAGCATTACTTGATTTTCCTGCCCATCCAATCAATTCTCGATTCTGGTTTACGATAGCTCCGAACTTTCCCAATCCCTCCATTCTTTAATGGAATCGAAAAGTTCGCGAGGAACGTTCATAAAAAATCATATCTCTCGCATCATACGGACCCGAATGCAATCTGACTTTATCATGTGATCCTGAGACTCAAACTTGATAATTACTACATAATTTTACAATCCACTGCATTATCTATAAACTTAAGAACTAAAATTTTATTATAATAAAAATGGTTAATCAAAAATACTGGAATTAAATTAATCTTCTATTATTTTTTTTATAAATAATAATTGTAAAAATTCATACAACTAAATATGAAAACTAAATACAAATAAGCAAACAATAGTATGAAATAAAAAATAAACTTTCCACACAAATTGTCTTTATTTTATTTATTTTTTTAATACAGAATGGAAACAAAAAAATAACATGAAAATAAATTGAATAAAATTATTTTAAACGCAATACATTGTGCACATATTTTCGAATGAATGCCTGTCTCATGCATTAAATAAAGAAATTTGAATAATATAAATACTTTTGTAAACTACAGGAAAACTTGAAACTTTGTAGTGGCTTTCCCAATGCACGAAATAAACATTACTTACGTAACTTTCAGAATACAACATTTGATATTTTAATTCCCAGTTTAGCCATATTTATTCAGCTTTTGTGTATTACATTATTTGAATATTATATAATAAACATTGTTTCAAATAGAAGCAATATACAAAAATGATTGTGTATAATGGGTACAATTTAAATAGATTTTATAAATGGATGCACTGTCTAAAAATAAACTTGATTATATAAAGATATTGAATATAAGTAAACTAATTAAGGTAATGTTTCTTATTTTATTAAAATTTTGTTAACAAATAAAATAACAAATCTTATGTTACAAAAAGAAATGTTCTGAAACTTTCGATTAAAGAGGTATAAGGTAAATTAAATTGTGCAGTTGATAATTAATTAAATAATATAAATGTAATTACATTAAATTTTATGGAATAGATAATTAATATTTAACTCAATTAATTAAATTAAATTTGTTATATTAATTGTAAATGGATTTGTACATCAAACATATAAACAATTAAACGATTCCAGTCCAAATGTCTGAGAGAGATTGTCGGTATACCACGGTGCATTACCAACAAGAAACTACCCGAATAACTTTTAGTTGAAACCGTCGAAGGGTTAATCACGAGTTTATCTAGGAAATGCAAAGAGAAGCTCGATTCTCATATAAATGCACCAGCACTAACTTATAGCAGGATAACAGTCTTCACAAGTCAACTGATGTAACGCTGTGAATCTCTTAGTTTTAATATTAAGATAATATTAAGTAAATTTCAATTTATTAATTAATATTCAGAAATTATTAGTAAAATATTAAAAGCTATTGAAATAGGAGATTAATCGAGATATTTAAATTATTGTTTTATTAAAAGTTTAAGAAATTAATATATTATTAAGGAAACCAAAGAACAAGAATATTATACGTAAATATTATGTAAAAGTTATGGCGTAAGATTTTTAGAAACAGCAATATGAGAAGACTAAACGAGGTATGTACATTATTGAAATACGAAAATACAATATAACATAAGACAAAGAACAATATTACAGGACAAAATGAGTTATTTATATTACTAAATTGAAAGTTAAATAAGAAAATTATGTAAGATTTAAGGCTAATCATTTGTACATAGAACGATATTAGAGGACTGAACGAGTTATTTATATTACTGAATTGAAAGTTAAATAAGAAAGTACAAAATTATGTAAGATTTAAGGTGAAAGATTTTTACAAAGAATAATAATAGAGGACTGAACGAGTACTTTATATTATTACGCAAGTACAATTTCAATAAGGAATAATAATGTTACGTATAAACAAGGGTACAATTTTTGGACATGGAATATAATTTTATAGGACTAAACGAGTTATTTATATTATTAAGCAATTGAAAGGTAAATAAGCAATCATGTTATTACGTAATATGGTGTATGATTTAGATAAATATTTGTGTGATTTGTGTGTTCGAATCTATAGTGTATACACATACTATCGAAAAAAAAGTATCAGAAATAAATCGATTTTCGTATTAAAGATGCTCTATAAAGATCGGAATATATGGTAATCCGCAAGAGCCCTATCAGGTAAATAACATAGGGTGAATACTGATAACCCAACCTGCATAAGAGATTTCTTGAGAGTGATAAAGCAGAAAAAGGGAGGACTTTTTATTTTCTTCCTTCTACAGATTTTTAGTTATTGAACTTTTTTTTATTATTACTTTAATATTTTAAATAATAAAAACTAAATTTTATTTACAATTGCAAAAAAATATATGAGCATACATCAAAAGTTAGAAGTATTAATGTTAATTTTCTTGAATATTTAAAAATTAATAATTTCTGCCTAAAATTGAAATAATTCAAATACATATTTAATTAATTAATATTTAGTAAAATTTTAATAACATGTAGTTATGACAGAGTTGAAGTGAATATTAAGAAAACTTGACTGAGAGAAGACTAATGATGCATTTCCACGGAAAAAATAAAATCAGCGCTGTTTTTCTCTGTTAACAAAGTCTCTTTTCTTCAGTCTTGTAAGAATTAAATTGGAATACACTAGTCCTTCTATAACTTTTATTATGCTCGCCACGTTCAAGTAATTGAAAAAGTTTAACGAAACTTTCTAACATGCTTCAGTTTTAATGTAAGTACGATCTGCTTGTGGACGTTTTCAATGTAAGTTAATCTGCTTCAGATTTTTTTTACTGTATTAATAAAAATGTTGAGAGTTTTATTGTAATTATTTCTTGGTAGTTTCAATAAAAAAAAATATAAGAATTTTTTGTTAAAAATAAAGAATGTGCATTATATGGGGATCATTTTATAGCATAATAAAATAGATATATAATTTTATATTGAAGAAGTATTGAGTATACAAATGTACCAAGGTGAGTATACAACATAACAATACCTCTCATAGTGCGGATAAAGGGTTCGGCCAATATCCTGGACTGTTTGACACGGATTAATCGAGGATATTAAAAACTGCACATCAATATGTAAAGAAAAACGATGTATAAAAAAAATAATTGTTGCTTTTTAGAATTTATTTTTATTTTGCCGAAAATTTAGTTTGTTTTGAAATTATGAGAAATCCGGACTGATAGAAACCATACATGTGATGTATAGCTGTTTTTTTTCTTTTAATGTGAAAATTATTGCATAACCACATTTGATTTGAGTGTATATCGAAATGTAATGTATTCATATAATATTTCTCGTTTTACAATGTATTTGTCCTATATAAATTTATGTCGTGGAAGTGTATAAAATAAAGAAGTTCATGCATGGATCGTAATATTGACAAAAGCTTATAAAAGATACATTGTAATTTCGTATGAAACAGTAATTGAATCTTAAATTACTTAAAAGTACAGATTTACCAACAACGAAATATTTATTATTAATTGCGAGAGTTGAACAATGTGAAATATCTATATTATTCCAATATTATCTTTCAGTCCTTGAAAACCACATTTAATGTTGCCTGAAGTCAATATTAAATTAACACGCGCCTCCTTCCAAAAGCTCCAACATAATTAATTGAACAAAACTGAGTTTTCATTTTAAAAAGAAACCTTCCAACATTTGTTTGCATTGTATTTTTTACATTAAACTTATACAAAAGTTAGTCGAGCGAGAAAACTCATATTCATATTTTGCTTAGGATATTTCATATTTGTTGGTTGTTGTTGTCCTGTCGCCGGGGATTATTGAAATTTGTGAGTTCCAGGAAAAGGAAAGTTTAATAAATATAGTTTAGAGAAATATTAATGAGGATAAGGGATGGATGCAAGATAAATCGTTGTGTGTGTGTGGATGTTTGGAAGGATGTTTTGATGAGGGATATTCAGTAAACTTTTATGAGTTTTAAAGCAAGCAAGGAGGAAGGAAGCAAAGCGAAAAAAATGTATAAATGTTTATGTGTGCATCCAGCAGGGAATATATATTATATACATATATATAATATGTACTATGTATGTATATAAAAGTAGATGCTCGCAAAAATACAACGACTCTTTATGTTGTAAATCTATTCTTTGGTATAAACCCTCATTCAAAAGGCTGCTTCTAGTTTGCATATACACATTTATTTTTATATAGAACATTATTTATCGGACAGGACTTTTGGCTTCGAATAACTATTATTTTTATACAAATTAAATTGAAATGATTTATCATATTAATATACATAATTTAAAATTTAATTTGTTTGGAAAGTTTCAAACCGAACTACGCTGAATCTGGATTATATACAGGTTTACTCACATATAACTCGGTTTCTACATACCAAAGAATCATCGAAACTTTCAAAACTTATTACATACTACATTGTTTTCAAACTATTTATGATATAATACAAAATGATAAAAATAATGCTTTATTTCATTATGGAAAGAATTTTCTATTTTAAATTGCATTGGAATTGTAACATTAGCTTACAATGAAGCATGTTGAAAATCTGTGTCACAAAAAAATGATATTTCGTCCTAGATGTAGAAATTCTATATATTGCTTTTCGTATTATCGGTGAAGTATATTTGATATTTTCTGCTTAGAAAAAGTTTAGAAAGCCTCACATAAATGAGGAATGTAAATATTTTTCATATCATCAAAAGAGCCACGGTTTGCTGACCTGATATAAGATTGGTAGATGAAAACATGTACAAAGGAAGGATTGCAAATTTGTAGGTCATATTTTTTTTATTACAAATCAAAATAAAGATAAAAATTGTAATTTTCAACTATTTCCTGAAAAAAAAACTTCTTTAGAAAAATAATGCTACATAATTAATAATATCTTTTCTTGATGATAAATGTCATGTAAACTTTGATTAATATATCTAAAATAACATAAAATATTAAGATCCAAGAAAATTGAAAATTTTATTTTTTTTACTATTGTTTATATAACTAAGATTTTAGGTATAAGACTCTCTTATAAGAGTACCCACTTTTTACCCCACAAATTTGTTCAGAAAAGGTCTTTTACTTGGGGAATTACTTGGTATATCACAATGATATAAATATACAGAAATGATAAATGCAATGGGTAATCGGTTTACCGAAAATAATCCGTTTTAGTTACCCAAATTGTACATTAACCGATCATCAATTGAATAAGCGTCTTAACCTTTATATAACCCCTAAAGTCAAAAGTAACGCTAATGGGTTGATAAGGTGTTTTCGTTGTCCGAACACAAAAATCTTTTGCCAAAGTGTTTGTTGTCAGGTTTATTCGCGTCCGAAATGTTAATTAACCGAATATGAACTATAATTTAAAAAAATATACTAATGATTTTTTTTCTTATATTTTATATTATTTGTTGATTTATTTTTATAACTTATATTTCAGAGCTTCAGTCTACGTTGTTATGTTTTTATTGTTGAATTGCAAATAAGAATTCGGAATAATTAGTTGTATAAAATCAAATGGAACAGGTTTCCTTCAATGATGTCATAAAAGTTTTCATTCCTTACGATGCATCCGGTGCATAATAAATGCATATTTGAATATAAATCTGGGAGTTCCTGTGTTTACGTACACTCGTATATTTATATAAATAAATTTTTATTATTACCATACGGAAATCTTCCTCCACATTACATTATTTTTGACGTTGTTTTCCTTTTTTTTTTCATTTTAGCTTTGTTTATCTGAAAGTATAATCCGTGGTATTGTTATTGCCGTTGTTGTTGCCTTTTGTTACGTCTGCAGTAATATTTCGGTGAATGATTTATGCGAAGCTAAATAGAATATTTCAATTTGAAAGCAGGTGGATGGCACCACTCAAACCAGGCTTCCTTTCTCCAAAACCAGCCCCCTCCCATCCCTAAAGTCAAGTGGTCGTGAAGTAATATAACACGGCTTCGGGGTGGTTTTCTACACACACCCCTTACCTCTCGTATCCTGCCTCTGTCTTCTCTTTTATTAAACACTCGAAACGAATCAGAATGTTTCATGTCTATTTGTTGCTTTCGGGATATATTGTTTCGTCAGAAAGCCGCCTTTTCGAAAAGAGCTTGGATCTCTTTAGTACTTGCAAACGGCTTTTTCCTTTGTATTTTGTTTGCTTTATTATGGCGAAGTTCATGGATCAAATTCCCGCTCCAGCATCGATTATAGCATTTGTCGCTATCATCGAATAATTTAAGGAAAACGAAGGTCCCCTACTATAATGGAAACTCAAAATTAGTTTTCCCGTCATAGATGCGCACCGCAACTCTAGTTAAGGCAGACCAAATGAGTTCCGGCTTGTTCCCTAAATATTCAAAATTCATAAGCAATTTAAATATTCTTACGCTATCTCTTGATCCGAAAAAAAATGCAATCCTTTCTTTCTTATCACTATTTAAATATTACAGCAACTTTCATATAGATTTAGTTAAAAATAATAAATATTGAAATTATTATAAAACATATTTTATATACTCAATATTATTATAATTTTTAATACAGAAGTAACTATGATAGTTCCGAATTTTTTAAGAATGCATTATTCGAGGACATTAATTGGTTAATCATTGAATTATTAATTTAAAATATTGTAGTAAAAAATATATTTATATGGTAGTTTAATTTTATATGTAAAAATAACAGTAAAAACAATAATAAGATAGTAAAAAATGTAATTTATAGTAATTCTTAATTGTATGTAATTACTAGAATCGTTTGTATAATTCTAAACTATATTTAATTGATGATTCACTTACATTACATGTTGGTAATTTACATTTAAATTAATCTTGATTACATGAAATTAACTAAAATGTTAGTTAAAGTTAAAGGTAATTACTTTTTATTGCCTTAATCCATAAGTAATTCTGATATAGTGAACTAAACGAATTTTTATATATTTGCTTTATATAGATTATGTGTAGTAACGTTTATATCTCTTTAGTATTGGTAAATCCACGTGCCATTCACTTGATGTAAAAGTTGCATCAAGTTTCCTTAATCTGCAATAAATTTCTCAAAACATAGTAAACTTCTGTAATTTATTTTTTGCCTACGTTTCCAAGTCTGTATTTGTTTTATGTATTTGTAAACCGCAAGGGTCTTGAATTGATATGTGTTTTTTGCTTTGAAAAAAAGTAAGGTATATATTTTTTTCTAGAAATAGGATTTTCGTAATCTCTCGTAAAGGTCATGAAACTGAGTCGATATTATTTTTGCTTTCGTTGCTAAACAAACATGGGGAAACATTGTTTCTCTATATAGTCGAGTTGTTGTGCAAAGAATACGAGGTGTTATTTATTAGGTGTAAGATGTTTAGGAAGGCGTAAGTGGTAATAATGAGGGCAAGACCCGTGAGATTTCGTTCAGGTTCGTTACACGTTTGGAAAAGGGTGAGTATAGATCCCTATTGCCACCCAGGGCAAATATGGGCATGTACGTGCGCCCTCCGTGATGACATAACGCTGTGTGATGTTTGGTTTCTGGATTCAAACCTGGATGGTTGTTTGGTAGTGGCTCTGGTAGAGGGTAGTGGTAGCAAGTAATAGGGCGCGCCGACTCCTCCTCAGTCACCTACGTTTTCAAGAGGAGAGAAGATCCGAATCCTCCACACGCCTCGAATAGACAAAATATTGAATCACCACTCGGACATGTTATTCTACCTACTGAACTGTATTTTCAGCTGCACACCTACGGACCCTCCACAAACAGACTGTTGCTTGCTCATCCTCTCATCCCCTTCGTTATCCCTGTCCTCGTCCTCCTCATTGTGATTTCTCTATTAGTATTCTTTTCAACTCAGACATTACTGTTGGGTTCGCTTGTCAAAGCAACCCACATTCTAATTAAACTTTTGTTGCGACAACCCCAAATACAAAAGCTCCTCTTCCAACGTATTTTTTTCAACAACTTCACAAATAAACAGCCTACTTCCTATTTTATAAATAACAATAAACAACATCTTATTACGCAGCTTCAATAGAAATCGCCATTCACTAAAAACATTTATTACTTGAAAAAAAAAAACTTTCTTAGATATTTAAGTAATCAGTTTCACCAGTGTCCCAAACTGTTTGAATACGTATTAATCGAAGACCTTCAAAATGCAATAAATAAATAACATAAATATTAGTTAGTCTTTTGTTTATATTATTTAACTGGTCTATATACAGACTGATCGCAACCGCACTATGCGAGGTATTGCTCCAATTAATAATATTTATTGAAACAGTCAAATCATTCTCTAACATCCCAAAACTCTTTATTTTCTATATTAATTTTACATAAATTTATAATTGAATTGATAACAAACTAATTTATGAATGATTTATGTCCTTTAAACTTTAAATAATTCATGCAAATAATCAGCTTATCGAAAGAGCGCCAAGTCTCAAAGGAAACATTTCCTGTTTTGTTTTTTTTATATGTATTTTTCGGTATGCATTATGAAACAAAGTGAAAAGCGGACAGGAAAATCGTTTTGTGCGGGTTAAATTTTTTTCATTTAGTGCGATACAGTTGAGTGTGCGGCTTTATTTCGGAATAAAATGTGTATACATATTTATTTTCCGCGGGGATAAATTTTCCCAAGCAGCAAGCGCAGATAGCGAATATTGTAAATGATATGCAGATGCGAAAAGGGCCCCAGGCCCAATTAATATTCAGACGTACTGGGTGGTGGCCGTAAGAAATATTCTAAATTATTTATCAAATGATTATTATTTCGTTACCCGGCGCATCCACAGAATGTTGAGCATTCCAAAATTCGCACATTACCGCTCATCCTGCTTTGAAATATTTGCCATACTTTGCTTGTTTGTCTTAACTTTTTTTTTATTATGAATATTTATAAATATTTCATGTTTCATTGATTATTTAGTATTAATTATTGTTTATAGAAATTTCAATTTGGTTTTAATTTTCTTCTTATGTTATTTTGTTGAGTACGTATTATGGTAATTTGTTGCAATAAATGTTATTATTATTATTATTCGTAATTTCACTATAGTATGATTTGAAAAATCCTCAATTAGTCCGGATTACCGCACTATGCAGAATATTTTTTAATAAAAATATGTTTTTCCTATTAATTAAATTTAATGTTTTGTAATTAATTATTATAATTATTCTTTTTTGAGGACCTATGATTAATAGCCCTTTGTTTTATAACTATTATTTATTTATTTACTTATTTTGTAAGAAAAAGAAAGTATTATTTGCATTAATATTTGATTTTAAAAGTATTTCAATCTGTGTTTGATTTGCATTTACAAAATTGAATATTTTATAAACTTTTAATTGATCGACTCAACTTTTTTTTAATTGATTTAAAATCAATACTTTCAATTAGAAGCTGCAGAAAGTGTGCCTAAAATCTCTTCGCG
>NW_017098881.1:57304-130207 GCF_001412225.1 Nicrophorus vespilloides
TTAAATATTATTTTAGATAATGTTTATTCATTTCTATAATATTTCATTCAGGTAAAATTATTTTAATTTTCGTATTAATCCGACAATAATTTATTTTGACAGATTTGTTTTGAATAAGATTAATCTTGTTAATTATAAGCGATAATTAATATTTTTCATATTTATTTATTTTTCATAACAAAAAGAAATTGCTTAATACAAAACAGTATGAAATACAAAAAACAAACATTAATTATTTCTATTTTTAATTTAGAGATTTGTAAATACAAACTTGTTCTTGTGGTAACAACTAGTTCAAAACCACAACGTAGAATCTTTGAATATTCTGACGTTAGTAATAATAAACCACAAGCGAATATGGTTTTACTGTGATTTATATAAGTCATTAAATATTTCTATATAAAATAAAGACAAATAAATTGATGTATTATTCGTATTATGCTTTAAAAATATAACATTTAAATAATCAATCAGTACTTTGATTAGTGTTATAGATTGAAAAGTTCAAAACAAATTAAATTTAAATTCAGAATAATAAATTCTAAAAAATTAGTACAGAAAAATATTTTTTATAAATAAATAACCTTTTCTGTACAGTCGTTTCATTTTATACGATTTCAAAGTACTTGATTAAACCGGTTTTGAAAGTGTGTTAACCGCACTATTCGAGTTATTCCTATACATATATTACGTAATTCTCAAAACAATTAAACTCATAAGACGATGTGAATATATCAATTTGATTCATTGTTTGCATTTTAGTAATTTGAACTTATATAATAGAATATTTGATCTGATTATTTTATAAATCCACTTATAAATAATATTGTTTGTTGTGTATTTGTATTTAGTGGTTTCTAACAAGTTAAAGATTTAATCTACTTATACGAAAGTCGAGTTTATCAATTGCGTATGAAATTATCCTTTGCATTAAATCTTATTATAGGATTATATAATATTAACGTCTAATGAAAACAAAATTACAAATAAAATATGTTTTCCTGTATACAATTTATGATAAATTTGTTTTTATTATAAACAGTATCAAAAGCATAAAACATCTATATGATTAGTTTGTAGAATTAATTATTGTAAATACAGCAAAATATTATTCAATTCAAATAAAAATATATCTAATTACAGATTAGAATTTCTTCAAAACAATTTTAATTAACATTTAAAAAAAATGTGGAGGTGCCGGGTATTGGTCATTAGACATATTTTATTAAATTATATAAAATATTTTTATATTTCTTATATGTTTTCTTTCTAAAAAAGAAAGAACCATTAATTGAAATCTGTTGGTAATTATATGCATATTCACATTTGTTATTGTATTTATTACATGGAATGAATATGTTTTTGTTTACAAAGTGTTTAATGTATTCTAGCTCGTATATTTTAGGTAAATTCCAATAAACGCATTGCAGCGGAAAAGCGGCTTAAACCTACACACAAAATACTCGTTTGTTATTTTATGTAATGCGTTAGAAACAGTGGGGAGATAACGAGGCAGAATGAGAGACGAGCGATGTCTGCGAAATAAGATTTTCCATCGTTTTTTTATGTTTCTTGCCTCGAATACTTCTTCTTCTTCTTCTTTCTCTAGGTTTTCAATCTGTGCGTTTTGTTGTGTGTTTGTGTGTGTATGGTGAAAGCTTTCAGGATTCACTGAAAAGATTTTTTAATCAGCGTGCGGCTAATTTCCTTTACATTAAGAAAAAAAACAACATATAATGTACATAGAGTTCACCTACATCCTTTTTACTTATTGATTAATGAAGTTCCATTACAAAGAGAAACGTTCAAAAGATACGTTTTTTTGAAACGGTAATAAATGTGTTCCATTAAGACGTGACTAATTAGTGAGAATTATTTATATTTAATTAGAAAATTATAATTCAAAACAATGGGTATATAAAGCACATCAATTCCATTGTTTAAATGTTTCAAAAGCTTTTTTAAATAGATGACTTTATATTAATTATTTTTAATATATTAATTTATATTTAGTTTTCTTTTCTTATTTGGTAACACATTTTTAATTTAATTTATTAAGATAATGTAAATATTTAGTCAATAATAAATTATTTATATAAATGTTGTAAAATATACATGCGAGCGGATTGACAAGTGAATAGTAAACTAGTTGATGGATTTGAATTGATGATCGTGTAAATATATATAAACGTGAAGATAAATATAGAATCTGTTATTTTGTTTAGAAAAAAATCTATTTATACTGTATAATCCATCAATGAATAAACAAAAAAAAATGTAGGTTATTTGTAAAGTTTATATCAGGTGTGAATTTATAAACTCTTAAACATTTCCACATATTCATGTACATTATTTTGTTAATTTATACTATGCGTTTTTAAGCCAAAAAGTCTGAACTTTAAATAAATGTTCGAAACAGAAAGTCGAACCGAAATTAATTTTGTTCTGGTTTACGGTTACGTTCCAAGTAAATGTTAATCGTTCCAGATTCGGTTTCGATTCGTATAAAAATTTCGTTTCAGTTTCGGTTTGGTTATGGTTCTGTTCCGGTTTAAATTAAAATTTAAAATCGAAAAAGAAAGCAATTTAAATTGGTTAGTTTAAAATCCAGTTTAATATCAAATTTCGATTTAATTTACCAAATACCCTTACTATTATTTTAATTAGAAAATTAATTCGGTAAAACCTTTATGGAATGTAATAGTAATGTTTTTATTAAGTATAAAAATTTGAACCATTGAATATTTCGTTATTTATGATTCGTTTTAGTTTCGTTATATATGTACTTTGTAGATAACATTAGTATTATATAAATTACATTTGAAGTAGTACATTATCGGATCATAGAAGATACAAGCTGTTTATTGCATCAATAAAATCCAGGTTGATGTAAGAGGAATCCAGCCGGAAATCGATGACGGAAAGGCAAGCCTTCCTTCCAGCAAACACAATTACGATTTTAAGCAATACCAGTTAAGCTCTTTAAGTTCCTATGCCGCCCCTCGAAATATGATGTAAAGGGCTTTCCGTCTCTCCGCACCTACGGTTCATTATATTAAAATATCGCGCGTCGCCTTCGACCTTACCACCACGATCGCACCCGTTGTCAAAATGTAAATAATTTTCTTTTCCCATAGAAATTTCCCGCTGCAATACTTCGCAGATATATTATTAGCATGTCAATCAATGCCAGCAATATTTTGATTAAGCCCCATGACACATGCACATACACAAACACTGCAACGTACCGCCACCCCAGGTCACTTTACCTCCGATCCTGCCAATATCGTTGCAACTATAAATTATATTTTACAATTTCCACACCCTACTTGCGCCATTCGTTACGTTTCATAAATTCTTTGTTTTTCTTTCACGTTCGCTCCTTCCACAGTGCTTCTGTTCTCTTATTTCCATTCGTCCCGTTTTAATTTATTTCCGTTACGTCGAGATTCACAATGTTTCAAACTGTTCTACATTTTTATTATATTATTTATTTTGTTTTTGTTTATTATTTATTTGTTACTTTTTTTATTCGACCGCATTTGAATACATGCAAACCATTAATTTATTTCCAATTATGTCGCTTTTGATTGAATCAAAGATGGAATATAATTAATAAATATATATATACTGTACGAGAAATAAAGCAAATCACATTCAAATATGAAATTACTATGGAATAATTTATTGTAGCTACGTTTGAAACATTTGATAATTGATGTAATCGAGAAAAATAATTCAATATGTAATGTTTTAATATCTTTATCATTTACATATATTAAGATAGAGTAATTTATGTAGACAAAACTTATTAAGTTTTTCATTAAGTGAAAATAAATTTCAAATAACATTATATAAGAAATTACTCAAGTAAATACGAAGTGAAATATCAAAATCATATGTCAAGCACAATAATATAAATAAACTTGTAATGAAAATTTTCAAGAAAACGGTCGAGAAACCCTGAGAATGACCCTCGTTATGGTATGTGTGGTGTATACTCCCATAATTCTTATGTGAGAAATGTTTTGTAATAGTATTTCATAAGTTATGTTCTATACCTTTGATGAAACAGTGTTAATGTATTGTAGATTTTAAATATTTAAAAAAATGTTTCCTTCCCTAAACTGAACCGATTATTATAATCATGAATATTTCCAGTTATGAAATGCAGGTATTAAGCTCATGTAATAATAATAATAATAACAAAGTGCGGACATTGAATTACAATAACATCCCCTTAATTCCGTTCAAATATAAATTAATGCATTGTGCATACCGTTGAATTCCTCCAGAAAACAAAAATAAGGCTAATGCAGTTTATATAAATAATAAAATGAAACATCTCATGATGCATTTTTCGTCCCACTTTGAAGTCTAGTTAATTTATATACATTAACTCGGCTGCATTATTTATTGTGTTTGCTTTAAATTTTGAAACTACAACGAATGGAGTAAAAAAAATATATACATATAGACACATCCATCATCATGATCAATACAAATCACTCCTATCATTCTCCAACTTCGCCTTCCATTAATAACATTTTATTTGTTGTGAATTACAACTGTTGCTTATATTTTTCTTTTATCTTTTTGGATAATCCGACTATCGTCTTCTTGATCTCACGAAAACAATGTGACAACATGCGAAGCATTAATTTAAATCGAATTATCTGGTGCATGCTCAGTCGTACATTAATTTAAACCACAACTGTTGACGTACTTTAGTCCGTGTCGTTGTTTAACTGAATTATATGTTTATTTTTAATTTAATTAGATTAGTTTGTGTTTTCGGAATCGATTTTGCTTTGCTCATTTATTATAAATAAATTATGATTTAATTTTCCTGCTCCTCCAACTTCATGTTAAGCCTTTTTTTAGTGGGACAAAAACACGTCTGTCTCGAGTGTTTATTTTAGGAATACCAAGTCTAGTCGATTTGATTTCGCATTGATCTCTTAGAATATTTATTTTATTAAAACTGGTTCGTATTTCAAACAGCGACACAACTTATGATGAAAGTTCCTTATTGAACTGTGTTACATAGTGACAGCTTGAGATTTGAAACAAGATTTTTTTTATTAAAGTCTTAAAAAGTGGATATACTATAAGCTACAGAAGAACGAATTTCTACATTAAATAATTTTTGTATTTTATACCATATTTAGTAGCAGTTTTTGATGAGTTTCTTATTTTAACAATCTCAGTAATAACATCAATTATTTTCTAGTATTTTCCGGAACACACGTTGCTTAACTATTGTATAAACTTAAAGTCACCAAAAGACACCACTCTCTGTTTTGTATTATATATACTTATATAATTGATATACTGCAATAGCCTGCTTAGTCCGGTGTAAGCAGTACTATACTAATCCTGGTATTATAATAATACCTGCGTCCCAACAACATGATTATTATAAAATCCATGTCATTGTCTTTGCACGTTGAGCTGCTACACACTACTTTTTTCTGACTTATATAACGGGAATAGCTTTTTTAATAGGATTAAAGAACGCTTGATGTTTCTGATACTTTTATCCTGTATGCTTTTATTTAAAGTCACCATTTCCACGTAACAAAAACTCTAACCTATCTTTAAAAACATTTGATCAATATTTCAATGATTATTTTTTCCGATAATTATTTAAATAATTTGTTTCTATAATTTCCTAACTATAAGGAATATTTTACACTTCAACGTTTATTCTTCTGCAGAAAGGAAATGAAAAATTGACAAGTAAAAATATACACATTTTTTTTATTAAAAATTAAATTTAGAGATTACGTTTGAAAAGTGTTTATTTGTAAAATGATCATTATTTTTTACAAATGGAAAATGTTAAATTATATTTTTCACATCCATTTTTTATTACTTTATTCTAGCAATATTTAACCGTACTAATCGAGGTTTTATTACTGTTTTAAGAAAAAAACATTTTGTACAAAATTTAATATATTTGGATAAAAAGACCAGTTATATTCCTTATATAAATATATATTTTTTATAATATACAAAATAAAGTATGCCAGCGGACAACGGGTTTTCTTTTTCAACTACAAAAGATATGACGAACTAGTATGTGTTTTTATAGACAGAGATCTATATTCATATCTATATTGTTCTCTAAGGTGCATCGGATTTCATTGCTTCTTCGAACCATTTTATTTCATCGTAAAATATAATATATGATGGTATGTCATATTTAGACCTCTTACAGAGAAGTGGCATGATTTATTATTTTTTGCACATGCAAAGAAGATTGCTTTATGATTAAATTTACAAGAAGTGGTATACCTAAAAAAACTTATCCATTCATTTGTTTCTACATTGTTGCAATTATGTTTTTTTTTCTAAATTCAATTTGACTAATAAAAATGCATAATGCATGTTGATTTTATAACTACATACAGTATACATAAATCTTTCTTTATATTGCTGCATTTCTTTAATTTTACGATTTATGATGAGATTATTTGTCAAAATTAAATAGTCAAGTGATTTGCATTGGATATTGGATACATGGAATTTATTTTCTATTTTTATGTCTTTATTTAATATATTTTTTCTTAATAAATAAATATAAAATTCTTATACAAATATTCAAAAATGTAAATGACACTGTATTTAATATCCTTCATAAAAGTTACTAAAATTCTAAATAGATATCTATTCACTAACCACAATCCAGCTTGATTAACTATTATATAAACTTAATTCCATTTATGTAACAAGATACAAGCATAAATGGGAAAAGGGTTTATAAGTATATATATATATATGTTAGATATCGGTAGAATTTAAAGTGAATTATTTTAGGTAGGCAGCAGGGGTAAATCACCTTTAGGGCGGAAGTAGCGCCCTTCGTTATATTGAATAGTTATATAAATCGCCTGGTAATAAATCATTACAATAATATTGCCACCAATCGAATATCATAACTTTTCTATTACTCTGGTCGATCGAATCATATTTAAGACTGTACCTTTTTTGACTGACGTTTATTGTCTATTTTAATTAATTACTTCACCAAACAAATGTAAAAACACATTGTTTAATTGTTTTATAAACTAATATTCAATTCATTACAATATTCTATTTTTTGTAAGAATTATACAATTATATCAGTAATTACAGACAAAACGTTTGAATTAAAAAATCACATGATTTATTATAACGGATTTAGACTTTTTTCGCCTAATTTTTAATTATGTAATTAATTATTATCATTTCAATATTAATATTCAAAACGGATTTTGAAAATTTAAATATCTTTTTTACAAAAAAATATTTTAAGCGTTTTCTTTTATGTAGTTTTTTTGTAAACTGATCTACTGAATAGTAAATTAGTCAATTACGAAATGATTGTTTGTACTTGATAATAAATATTTTTTTTTACTTGTACTTAATACATTGTACCCAAATGCGAAACTTTTATTATCACTTTTTAGGTGACATACATGTTACAAATTAGTTGCATCTACTGTCTGTATTTTGTGGTATTTGCGAATTTCATTGATACGATTGATGTAAATACATTTATATTTAATTAATTACATATTTTAATTCCTTGATGGAAAATATGCGCAACATGTGATTTGAACATTTTTCTGTTTTTGTTTGTTTGCAGCTGCTGAATATGATTTGTTGACGGCCGTGAAAATTCCATTCGAGAATCCGAAATTCCAGTACGTCGAGAGCGACGGCTCCGACGGTTTTGCGGCTTTCGGCTTCCTGGCCGGATCCGACATCAAGATTCCATACCGTGGCATCCTGCCGGAAAAACTACCATCCGAGTTTTCGATTCTAGTGAGCGCCAGGCCGCGCCACCCCCGTGGCTACCTCTTCGCCGTGGTCAACCCCAGCGAATCTGTGGTCCAGTTGGGAGTGAGGCTGTCCGTGTCAGGTGGTCGCACTAATATCTCCCTCATCTACACCGACCCCAGCTTCAGGAAGAGCCAAGCCATCGCCGAGTTCAGCGTCAACTGGTTCGTAAACACCTGGACAAAGTTTGCTTTCAGAGTCACACAGGAGAACATCACGCTCTTTTTCAATTGCAACGAGTACGACACCGTAGAGCTACAGAGGGAACCGCTCGAATTAGTGCTTGAGTCGGCCTCTATACTTTACATCGCTCAAGCCGGATCCGTCATTAAGGAGGATTACGAGGTGAGTTCGTTAACTGTTTTCAATTTACCAGTGTATCAGTACAGAATCGAGTAGCGAAACCGATGCCTGAAAATATAAAAAATTCAATGCAATTGAATTTTACAATTTGTAATTTCTTAGATATAAGCGAAAATCATAACTTATATCAAAATGCAATTTAAGTGCGAATACGTAGTATAATAGGCACTTGTCCGTAATGCTCACTCGAATATAATGCGCTCCTGTTTATTATGAATTGCATAAAACTTAATATTTTATTAAAAAGATACGAAAATATTGGTCATTCGCAGTATAATACGCATTCACGTATAATGCATACTCGTATATAATACGCACTTGTATTATTTTTATACATTTTATTAAAAAATTATATAATTATATTTGTTAACAAAACTTAATCTTTTATTATAAAGAAATGACAATAGCAAACATGAGTAGTATTATATAATACGCATTCGTTTATACGCACTCACTCGAGTATAGTGCGCAACTGTATTTATTCAAGATTTTATTGTAAATTGCATAAAACATTTATGAACAAAACTTAGAATTTTGTCTAGTATAAATTGTAGTATAAATTGCATAAAACATTTGTCATCTAAATTTAAACTTTGAATAACAAAATCACGATAATAAGAAATATTTCTGTTTATCATTGTTACAGTTGAATATTCTCAGTTTAATATTCTCAAATAATTGAATATTACCAATAGGTAAAAGTGATTTTATTTTATTCAAATTATCGCTACAAAACTATCTTAATTACGTACTAAATTATAATTGTAAAATATGGTATAAAGTTTTATAAAAAAACTGAATAACCTTTTTGTTGTAAGAAAATAAAATTAAAAAATAAGTGTCATTATCATAATTTTGAAATCTTCATTTGTAGTTATTACGTATTTTCAGAAGTAACTACAATATCTATCGTATATAAGTTTTTCAATGCAAATAATTTTATGTTATAGAAACAAATCATCATATATTATAAGTTAGTGCATTCAATATGCATAGTGCTTGATATATTTTAAAAATCAAATCCCAGTACTAGTTGTTATACAAAGATGCGGTCGGAAGTTTGCAAATTTGCATCATATGTTGTATATTCATAAGGAGGACGATGGAAGATGCATTTCATTAGTTTGATACAGATCCGATTTTTACACATTAACATTTGCATAATCTGATATCTGTCATATAGATGAACTTATTCAAAGTGAAATTATTTTGGTATCACTCATATTATTTACATACTTTTATTGGCTCTAATTTTTATCGTATCATTGAAAACAAATGCATATATTCGTTGCGTAAAATCAATACTTGCATTAATTTAACTATATAAACCTTCTTATAAAGAGATTTTGACACTTGAAGTAAATTACAAAGGACTTTTAACAAGCGTCGTATACCATTGGTCAGGTTTCTTTCTTTGAACCTGAGGCAATGCAAAAATCCATGTAAAAAAGGATACGAAAGGACGAAAATCTTCAGATCACCTAGATCGATAATAGTAGTAGTAGTAGAGTAAAATAAGTTACAACAGGAAGACATACAAATTTAAAACAATATAAATATTTGGATTATTATAGACTTTTCCAACAAATGTAACTTAAATTACATTTGATGAAATATGAAAATGTACGAATACAAACCTTGAGTCTTGAGAAATAATTATAACTATAAAAGTTATAATTATAAAAGTTAGAAAATTGAAATTTTATTATTTACATTTTTGTTAATATTTAAATTATTTCTGGATTTGTTTAAGGACATCTACTTGTAAAACTTGTAAAATAATGTTATTTTCTCACAAATAAATATACGTAAATTCTGTACATACAAAAATTTAATTTAAAACATAATAAAATATAAGTTTTTATTACGTAATAATGTATATTTACGACGAAGTTAAAACTAGTTAGTGTGGTACGTCAAGTTCTAGGAAAATTATTGAGTTACACAGATATGTATTTTGTTCAAGGCCTTTAGCTTAGTTCGAGAAATTGCGCTTGAAGTATTTTCTTGTAATTAGTGATTTCTTACAAACTAAAATAATAATGAGACATAGACGTTCTAAATTATTAAAATACATTAAATATTTAAGTACATTGAGAAAAAATACAGCTTTTTACTTTTGTCTATACGATTTTGACACAATGCTATTATTAATAATTTTGCATCAAATATTGAAAAATGCTTTTTTTGTATAAAGTCAAAGCCTCTTAAATTGATAATATATTTGCATTATCAAAATGTTTAAAATATTTATACATTTTCTCATAGATTTATTTGTATTATTTCTTAACATTTATTTATATATATTTTATGAAATTTCATCCTATGAAGTTAATGTCTTAGATAAGTTTGATTTTTGTATGTGGAAAATACATTTTAATTGTGTAGATTAATTCTTTAGAAAATCATTATATGATTCAAATTGATTCTAGTAAAAATTCTAGTTATATTGTGTCTTGGTAAATATAGAATCAGCAAGTATATCATGTGTAACCTTTCAAAACAGTGTTTTTTTTTGTTCGATTCATTCCGTCTTTGTGTACGGATTGATTAAAGATAAAAGGTAATCTTTGGCTGATGAACCTGCTGATAGTCGACGGAAAGTTTTGCGCTTGGGAAATGAGGGAATCTACGTAAAGCTCTTCTCCCTACGCGCTGCAGTGATAAGGGCCGAGAGGAAGTTTTTACTGTCCAAACAATGAGAGCGTCCGACCCTCCGATTTCTGAATCTTTTATTTCACTCGCAAACTTTTGGCCCGCGGGCCACCGCCTATAATGTAGGTCTTCAGATGGTGATCATCCAGAGAGTATTGTTACTCGTCACTATCTGCAATTAGTTAACTCCTGCTTTCTTCTAGTTCTTCGTCGGCGCTCGGAGGATGTATGCCTCCGACACCGCCACTTCGTTTATGTATAGGAGTGTGTGTGTATGTAAAAGAGTGTGGGTGTATGTGTGGATGCGCAGAGCGTCGGCAGGAATTCGGTCCGCGATCAGGACTAGTCTTCGTTCGTCCTGGCTGCCGTCGCCACACGCCAAAACAGCAGTCCTCCTCCACGTCCAGAAACATGCGCCCGCTTACGAAACCCGCGATCTCCAGATGAGGCTTCTCATCCAGTAGAACAGGAGGACGCGCGCTCTTTCAGTCATAGACTATCCCCGTTGCGTGATATGTGAGTCCCAAAAAAAAAACAAAAACTCTCGGAACGCAGATCTCTTTTCTCTAACTCTGTCCAACCATGGCGATGGTACTTTCGAGTCAGAGCCGCCTCCTGGTGGCTCTGTGTCTTTGCCTCCTCGTGCTTGCCGGTGCTTTGGCCGTCGGCTCCTTCGCCGGATGGTTCCACCAACACGACATCCACGATCCAATACCTGCACGCCTCCGTCAGGTAAAATCTCTTTTTGCCATCGAAACCGCATCATTAGTCTCGCTCCTCCTCATCTCATCTCATCCCATCGCTCGCGATTTATGTCACTCACATTTTACCCCATTTCCCAAATTCATCACGACATTCTATCCATCTCTCTCGTACACATGCTAATAACAGCCAACATTATATACACACACAACATCGAAACAAGAAAACTAAACTTTAACAAACAACACCAACGTTACAGACAAATACCTTATGCAAATAAAAAGTTTTTTTCCATACACACAAACCAATGTATTTTTTTACAATCCCATTACAACATTTTACATTACATTGAAATAAAATACAAACATTACTTATTTTATATAAATAAATAACAATACAAACTAAAAATATTGCAAACATTATTAAAAATTGATTATAACTTTTATATAATATTACATGGAAAGACAGAATGAATGAATTATGTGAACAAAATATAATCAAGCTGTTTTTTAAATTATGGACTAAAAGTATTACAAATGTTATTACAAATTTCTGTCCTTTATTGAAATTGATGACTCCATAAGATAATTATCCACTAACGTAATAAATCTGACCTATATCTGAACTTTCTATATGACTTTTTATTCAAGTTGTTTCTATAATGAAAATACTACTTTTCCATTTAAATTGATTGTGACAATAATCATACATAATAAAGAAACAAAATAGAAATATTGTTTGAATTATGCGAATAAATAACATTTAAGCCATTGTTTTGATTATAAACGATAAATTAGATTATCAATTAATTATAATTAGTTTTACTTTCGTGCAAAATAACAATAAGCAAATAAACTTAATACGAATTTAAGATATTATATAATAAACTTAAATATTCAAATTTGTATAATTTATATTAAATATTAAGATTAGCATTAATTTAAGCCAATAATTCAAATCAGTTTCTTATTAACTAACATATTAGTTTTAATTGAGTTAATATGTAACCTAATTTTGAAAATTTTAAAACTAATTAGATCACAAAATATTATTGATATTATTACATTTCATTTACATGTTGCTGGATTTGGATCGAGTTTTTTTTCTTTTGTATGCATTTTTATATTACTGATGAAATATCATCTAAAATATAAGTTACCCAATAATAACTTGAAATAATTATTATACATTTTTGTATAATAGAAGAGAGTCCAGTTAATTCTTAGTTAATCTATGAGATCAACACTTGTATAGTTAACTTCTCAATAACAAATGTAAATAAAATGAATATTCTTATTGTATTTATTATTCACAAGATTCATAAACCTCAATCAGATTCCACAACGACTAAACAGAAATATTTCTGAAAAGGTAAGATAATAGTTTATTAAAGATTTAATAAAAGTTATCATTTTTTACGAAATTTTATAAAATAAAAATCTTAAATATTTACATAGCAAGGCGGTAATATTGTTTAAAAATTAATACAGTTTGCTTACTGCTTGTGTGTGTGTAATAAAATATTATTTGTATTTATCTATATGAAGTTATCCAACAATTTTTATGATCTATAAAATAAATATTATTGTTATCCATGGCATTAAAGTACGCTGATATCATAATTTATTGATATGTGCTCAAAGAAAGTTTAATTTATTTAAAGAGAAAAGGAAACTAAAAGGACATTAACTGTCCTCAATATTTGATACGCTCGCGTTATTGCGCGATAATTTGCTCCCTCGGCGAAAATAAAATATCGCGCATAAATCGAAAACCGCCCCAGAAGATCTTGTTCAAAAATTAAAATGTATTTGAACTAGTTTCGACTTGGGATGAGTTTTTGGAACCATTCTCTACTCTCTCACTCACACTCTCCTAGGGAATCCTTCCTCCCCATCCTCTGGCTTCCATTTAAATTACTTGCCTCGTGGTTGAGTACATTTTTTTCCCCAACATGTTTCGTACATGAGTGCAGAAGTAAATATCATCACTCGTTAAAAACTAGCGACGACGAGGTTTATTCTAAATTACTCAACGGGTTTAATGATTCCATGCTGCCTCTCCAGTTTGACTTTCATTACAGAGAACATTACATTTTTTTTACTACTTATACCTTCTGTTTAAAGTTGTAAAACTCTATTACCATTTTCTTCTTCTCTTTTTTCCACATTATGATTAACTGTGACTTTTTATCTCTGTAGATTATAGTTTTAGCATGAAGTTTATGTATCAAAATATTTCCATTTATTCTTATATAACTGTAAAATATAAATAAATTATAATTTAATATTTTTTTAATAATAAGGATAATAAAAAGTATATTTTGTTTGACATCTGAGTTGGCATAAGAAGCCGCACATATCGTTATATAAGAATATTTATATCCTAGAATTTCAAAAACAAAATCAGGGATACAGAAGTGATAACAATTTTTGACCGCAAAGTTGGGAGCTGCACTTTCTCGTCACAAGAGCCGCATACGGCTTAGATTGCTCTGCTTCAGACCTAAATAAATGAAAAAAGAAGCAAAACTATTATTACTGGGTGGCTAATACACATGTATTTGAATGCATTAAGCAATGGACTTATTACACAATTACCATATAGGAGTAAATGGGAGGCATGAACTCATTTGAGTACGGTGAGCGTTAATTGCCAAAGATTAAAACCTATTTATTATTTGATAACTGCGTAATTCTAACGCAACGATAACAAATTAAATATTTCGCACTATCCAGGCCTTCTTTCTAATTAACTTTAGTTGTTCTTATGTAATAAACAGACATTGTCAAGTGGTTTCTTGCTCAATATTATCTTATAAATTAAGGTGGACATTAACGTTAAGAAATCTAATTTGAAACCCATATATTTTTTTATATTTAATTTGATTACAATTTATGTCTCATTGAGTTTACTCGTAATTTATCATGTATACTAATCATGACATTAAGAGTTTTCTTTTTCTTATTTTATTTTTTCTTATTCACCACAGAAACAAATCTCAAATAAATCAGCGTTTCTCGACATTGTTGCTGTGCGACCCAACATATTTATTTGTAGTTGTACTGCGATCTTATTGTTTATAACATAAAATTTCACTAGTTCCTCGCTAAATTGGTAAAGAATCGTTGATTTAAATAATGAAGATTACACATTCCTACTTCTTTTACAAAAACATATATAAAGACAATGAAAATTTTATGGATATTTTCACATGATTTCTAACAAATTATTTTCGGTTGAATTCCTTAATAATGTTAAATTAAAATTAATGCTATATTATGAAACATAAATAAAAGTATAACAAAGACTACATACAGTAATTAAAGTAATTCATTTTTTAAAACTTTTTTAATTAGTTCTCTTTCCAATTTTAAAAGTATGTCAAACTAGTTGAATGTGAACCCTGAATGGCCTAATTATGTTTTGCCTCAGGAGTAAAATCTATATAGAAAAAAAGTTCAAATATTGATTTATTTCCAAAAGTTTTTTTTTCGACATCTTTTATATCTATAGGTAGTTGGGACTCAAAATGTATCATTTCATCCATTTTTGTATCTTCAAATACTTCATCGAGGCCTTTTATAATACAAACTTGAAAGGAAATTTTAGTAGAACTTCAATTGTTGGACATACTTAATTTCAAATTCTGAATCATCAGTATGACTATTGGGAAATAGCAATACCGCGCTTAGTACGGATAATGGGTTCCGGCAATATTTATCTATTAACCGGACTAATCGAGCAAATTTTGTGTTTTTAGAATTAATTTGTTCTATTAAAATTTAGTTTGTTTCAAAATTTTCAAACCGGACTATTGTGAGGTATTACTGTACAAGTTTCAAATCGTTGCGTTTTAGTTTTATTATGTTCGTAAAGCGAATTATCGGGAAGCAATTTAAACTGTATTCCTTTTTAAATTTTCTTTGCTTCTTAGTTATTCAAGAATGTTTTTAAGAAGGTATAGATGATTGAATCTATTTATATATAAATATACATATTTTTAAAACACTTCAGTTATAATACACTTTAGATATAAAAGGAATTCGAAAACCTAATGGAAATTTGTTGTCAAGAGCAATTGTAGATTTTATTAGTATTATATCAAAAACATCAAAGCAATTTTGAAAATAGATTGTTTTTAAAGCTTGGATCCTTTAAGTTCTAAAAACATGAACATTTCACTTTTCATTTGTACTTGCTTCGATCAGTACACAAAATTAGTCTCCTTTAGTTCATTTACAAACAGAAATAGATGTTTTATGATTATTATATTTTATTAATTAATTTTCTAGTATTTCCATATTTACACCACTTTTTTCTTGATTTAGTTTATAAATTAACTTATTATTTTTTACTGTATTTAATTTATTGATTAGATACTTTGATTAATTAACTAAAATCAATGTGATTGATCAAATTAACATGTATAATGTTATTGTGTTTGTATTATAATCATAGACGTGATCAAATAATATTGTTTAGATACAAATCGATACTTCGTGCACTTCACTATTTGCATGCACTTGTATCGTAAAACATTAGTACTTAGCCGATGAATGATGTATGGAAATGCGTTTTAAATTTGCCTACGTGTCTCCTCCGTTCATCATCCGATGATTTCGTTCCGCCTCGCAACGCTCCTATACTATTTTGTTGCTATTATTATGATTGGTGTCATTTGCATCGCAATATTTCGCCCTTGTTGCGCTGCATTTTCACAGACGAAGGAACGTTCGAATTCCACTTGCAATTCTTCGGGACTTCCCTTCCCGCTTTTGCTGAAAATTTTCACCAACAGCGAAGTTAGTAAATATTCAGAAGCGGAACGGAACACAAAGTTTGCCAACAAAATTTATTCGATTCAACGGTAAAATTGTTAACATTACTGTAAGCCTTCACGCAAAATGAAATATAATGTTTGTCAAATGCGAACATCTTTTATTTGTTCTTGTTTTCTTCATCGTAAAATATTTAGTTAAATTTTAACATATTTTAAAATTCAAGAAATTATTTATATCAGCGATTACATTTTTAATGGGTGAATTGACACCTGTCACCTTGTATCAAAGCATCATTTTATAGTATGAAAGATTTACTTAATCCAGTCTTTAATATATTTCATTGTAGGCAACTTTTGAATAATATGGTACCTGACTTACACGTATTTTCGAACAACACGGTCAAACATTGTGATGTGACAGCCCTTGAACAACACGAAATATGAGTTACGTGTATTTTAGAATAATATTGTCAAGAATGGTACTTCCCGGTACTTCATTTGCATGGAATCTTTAAGGGACCAGACATTCTTAAATTTCTAGACCCAAAAAATGATAATATTGCCCTACTAGGCATGTTGAAAAGGGTGTACATTTCGCTTACCACCGTCTTCAAACAGTTAAAGTATGTAAGTTTCCGGAGTATCGAATTACATGGTTTTTAACTATGTTATTCAAAGTTTGACTGTATTTTTTATTTAATTCCAGTTTTTAGAAAAGAATCAGATTATTTTTAAGTTTTAAATCATATATTAACTTTCATTACGTTTCCTAAATAAACTAGTTAATAATTATTTTTACTTCTTATTAATAACTATTTTCTGAGGCATTTGAATTATAATTGTGGAAATGTGTTATTATTTGAGACATTTGCTGTAACTCGTAGTTGAATTCCTTAATTACGAATAGTTTCTAATTTGTTTCTTAGTAACCTACTTTGTCTCTTTGATAATGAGTTTTCGAGTAACATCAAGTATAATTAAAAAAAAATATATTTATAAATCCTAAATATAATAATTTACTTAATATTGCCTAAAAAGGATCTAAAATTTGGAACGTTTTTATGTATTTCATAAGCGTTTCGTGAATAATAAATAATTTGTTAAGTGTACATTTAAATATTTTGTTCATTACTCCTACATTTTGTATATTAAAACAAATTTGTTAAAATATATTTTAATTTTTATTGGATCGCTTTAATTCACCCTTTCTTGTGCTAAGTTTCAAGTTGATTGAGCTCTCCTTAAAATTACTGAATGAATATTCAGCAATAATATGCTTATTTTGATTTTTATGGTATACCTTTTTATAATATATATATTAAATTCATCTTTATATTTCCATAATATTTGATTTTTAATTTTATAGAAAGTATTAGGTTTTTAAAACCGGTATTTTTAAGAAATTTTTATAATTAGAATACATTTCCATCCATTAAACCGGTTTTTGAGCCTAGACTTAAAATATAAATTGGGAAGGAAATAATTATTCTTGACTGCCAAACGAGTTTAGAGGTAATGATAGGAATGATCTTTAAGACGAGAAGATGCGAGTTTATTAACTAGTGAAGTTAGATTAGAATTTCTGTTACGTGAATTGAAAAATGTAAAAACTGAAAGTAGTTCAAGGTACGAATTCAAGAGAGAAGACACTTTTCCTTTATTTCTAAAATCCTCAAAGTGTTTGGACAAATAGTTCTAGCTTATTTCTTCCACTAGTTTTCCTTATGAATTTATATTTTCTGAAAAAAGAAATAAATAATATTTCATAGTCATCATTTTTCTATGTTGTTTTGTATTGAGTAAATTTTATTTTGTTATAGTTTTATGTAATATTCAAGATTTTTTAAGAGAAAATTCGACAATCAGTTAATACCGGTTTAGTAGAAAAGTTGAGATTAAAAAACCGGTTTTTATATAAATCCTAGAAAGCATCTATGAAAAGAACATTTAATCTAAAGTGATATATTCTAATCTTATTCAAAAACATATCGTTATATCAACTAGTATATGTGAAAAAATGCAGGAACATTTTAAACAATAAAATTGAAATTAATTCCTACATATTCTTTTTAGATTGTTTTATTAATGTTCAGTATTTTTATATGAAATACTTTTGAAAAAAAATATTTCTAAACATTTTTCTATATGGATTTAATAATAAAGTGTGAGTCAATTAGAAAGTATATATATATAATTTAAATGATTTTTTTTTTAATATAAAATGTCTTTGTTACCTTCAAGCCTTTCTTATTATAATTAAGTAGAAAGAATATTGAGCTAATTAATCATTAAAACCGTCTAAACAAAAGTATTTGCCCAGCTTCCTTATTTTTTTTTCTTTCTTATATCTTGAGTAAGTAGTAGCATTCCCTCAGTTTTATTTTAATTGGTTATTTCCATGCGGGATTAATGAATACCGGTGCGCTTTTCTTCCTCAGTATTTTATAAACAGAAATATGCAAATAAACTTTTGCAGTTCACTCCTGTTGCGGAGGGGATGCGCTTCTCTCCTCCGCCTTTACCCTCTATTATATTTATCGTCAAAGGGGATGGAAATTATATAAATAAAATTAAGCGCCGCCAAAAGATTTTTTTTCGCACCGTTCACGAAAAAAAAAACGTAATGCAATTAAATAAAAAAGAATATTTAAATATATAAATTTCAGCGTTGTTTGTTTTCCATTCGGGGACGCAAATTTATATCTCGCAATTGTTTTAATGGACGTTGTGGTTGGTGATTTATAGCCAATCACAATTTCACGGAAATACAAACAACTACAAAACAATAAAAAAAAATATGTATTTGAACTCGAAACTTTCAATTTATATTATAATTATTTATCAATGAAAAATGCAGTTTTGAATCAGTACGGTTTCTATCCATTATTTCAATTTGTATTCAGTATCATATATTTTTTTATGATAAAAGGCATCAAATGTTAAAAACAAATTTGTTATAAATGGTGTCTCAAAATTAACGCAAGATTTGAATAAAATAGATTTTAGTCTTCAGATTGTGATTTTATTGAATCATACTGCACAAATGGCGACAAATTCAAATTTTGCGTTAATTTTGGGACACCCTTTATAAAATCTATTTTCAGACAATAAGACATACTTTAATTATATAATTATAATTCTGCATAAAAAGTCCGTCATACGGATTTAATACAATAAAATACTAAAAATGAGCTTTTATAAATGTTTAAAAAAAACACTTAAATAAATTGAAGTAACATTGACTTTCAACATTAAAAATATTATATTGATTTCTACAATCATTTCTACTTTTTTTATCTTGTTTTCATATATTCTATTTAATTTAAGTAAATAATATTGTTACACTTTTTCCATAAACTTTCTTATTATCTCCATTTTTATAAGTTTTTCTATCTCTTTTATTAATTAAGATAATTTATTCGTATATAATAATTAAAAGTAAAAAAAAAGTGTAAATTTGATCTATAATTATTTATTAATTAATTCATTTTTTGAAGCACTAAAATTGCGTACCTTTTCGTTGAATTTTTAATTAATTGGGAAACCTCTTATTTCAAAAATGTTTGCTTCATTATTTTAATTAAAGCAAAATATTTTCCTTCATTCTTTTGACGCATTTGAGACTTCTTCACAGACAAATATTCTGATGGATAATTATTAAAATTATTCACAAGTTAAAACAATATTTTTAATTTTATGTATTGTTTTGTGAATGACAATAACTTTCTATGTAACTTATATAAATTGCATTCGTTCAAGTACAAATTACTACACCCAATGATTTAAATTTGATTATACAATGTTCACTGATTTATGATTTTATTTAACTCAGAAATTTGTAAAGAGCAATTTTTAAGATATTGCCTCAAAAAATACAGGGAGCCACATGTAGCATTCACTATGAGAGCTTGGAGCCGCAATTTCTCATAAAAAGAGCGACATGCGTTTCCTAAAAGGGGAGGTAGGAGAAAATCATCCATAAATAGACCAAATATATAGAAAGCTAATTAGAATATACCAATTAAGATTAGAAATTATTATATTTCTTAGTTTTTTAATATAAACTATTTAAAAAACTAACAAAATAATATGTTTCAATGTTTCATGTTTTTTTTTTATCAATATTCTTGCAACGTTTTTTTTTTTCCATAAAAATAAACTCTGCAAAGAACAAACAAAAGTTTGCTAATTTTACACTTTTTTTTATTTTTAACTAATACTATAGTTGAATTCATTGTATAATAATTATATGATATCAATTAAATATATAAATTAATTTATATATACACAATAGCTTTTGCATTTATAATTAACTATTTAATTAATTAATCAATTCATAGTACAATTAATGCGGCTTCGATATTTGTGAGATTCTAAGAAGACGGGTCTACAAATCAATAATTAGATTCTTGTTTCGATGTTCACAAATGTGGATAATCCTTCTTTACACAAATTCTATGCGGAGAAGGGTAAACTAAACTAAACAATTTTGCCACTAATATAGTTGAATGATCAGAACTAATGCCGAACCTAAATTAACTCAATTCATCTTGTTCATTATTTACTTCTAACAAATCAATTGAAATTAGCCCATCTTTGAGTATTATTAGATTACAATCTTAAAATTAAGATTCAAGAAAATAACTTTAATCTAATCTTATCCAAAAGTTGATATCGTTATATCAACTTGTATATTTTGACTAATTTGAGAAAAAATCCATGAATATTTCCCGAAAAATGTGACTATTAAATAATGTAAAAATGCTCTTTTTTCAACAATCCAATTGAAATTAGTTAATAGAAATCTTTTTTTAGATTGTTTTTTGAGGTTCAGATTTTTATATGAAATACCTTTGAAAACATCAATTAAAAGTATATATAATTTAAATGAAAAGAATATTAATATAAAATGTCTTTGTTGCCTTGAAGCCTTTCTTATTATAATTAAGTAGAAAGTATATTGAGCTAATTAATCTTTAAAACTGTCTAAGCAAAAGTATTCATTTCTTTTCTTATTAACTCAATTCATTTTGTTCATTACTTTTTTCTAACAAATCAATTGAAATTAGACCACCTTTGAAGATTATTACAGGAATATCTTAAATATTCTCTTAAAAACTTCTAAGTTTTTGTTTGAAATACCGGAATGTATGCACGTATACCAGTTTTCTAATTCTGGGAAAAATGGTACTTTTTTTGTCCGTTTTGTTAATTGTGTTTAAATACAGAAACATAATATGGAAAAGCAAAATATTCAATCTCATATCTTTTTTGTTTGTTATATAAATTCCGTAGATGAAATAATGTATATAGAAATTCATTAGACCTGAAAAACATACTGATTTTACAATAATATTTGATCCAAATTATAATCCAGCTTCGATCAGTACGGATTCACTATATTCCAGTTTCAAAACAAACTAAATTTTAATTGAGTAAAATTAAAAAGAAATTCTAAAAAAGAGTTACAGTTCGGTATAATTTTTCTAACTAAACTTTAAATTAATCTTGTTTGGAAATTGTATCAGTAAAAGGGATTCGGTAAATAAAAGTATTTGCTGAGTATTGGCTTCTCGGAATGCATTGCAACTTACATGCGCAATTTTCAATATGATTTCTTCGTGCGGTTTATTTTCAATGAACGTGGTGCGGCGGTTCCCTCTGTCATCCCAACTAAAATCACCACCACGAAAGCTTTTAAACCATTCCCAACCAGTTGGATCGTTTATAGCGTCGCATTTGAATACAGCGAACATCTCCTTTGTCGCATTTTATTGCTATTTACGTTTATTGTTTCGGATAATAAAATTCAGTTTGTTAAAATAAAGTAATATTATTTGCTGAAAATGTAACAGAATATTTAAATAATTTAATCAATTTTTTATTCAATTAATTGAATAATTTGTTGTCCAAATATAAAATAAATAAATATATTCATTAATACCTCGCTTAGTGCGGGTTTTGCCAATATCCTGGTCTGTTTCTAACCGGACAAATAGAGGAACTAAATAAATATAAAAATAAACCGCACAAAATGAGACTTGAGAAATGAGTATAAAAGAAGAGAAACCAATAATTAAAGCCACAAATAATTTTGTGCATTAGAATTTATTTTTATGTAGCTCAATTAAAAAATTAGTTTGTTTTTCTATATTATGGCCAATAAAACAAAAAAAAAACAGGTTTTTCTTTCCTTTTTTTTTTAAAAAAAATCTCATAAAATTGAGGTGTGTCTTATATAATGAAGTGAATCTTATCAGGTGGAAAATATTGTATGTTTAATATAAAAATCTAGTTCAATATAAAAATAAGAAGTTTGTCCTGGAATTCATCTAACCAAATTTATTATGAAATAGTCTAGTGAAACTACTGCATAAATAATACTGTTTTTTTTTAATAAGTAAACATCTTCTTGCAATGTTTAACCTATATTAATGATTTACGAACTCATGTTGTTTCATAGTATATAAAGGAAGACGACCAGACTTTATTGGCAGTGAGAAGATAAAACGCTAGATTGGTAACAAACTTGTTTATGTAGACTGTATAAAGAGAACTGCACTCTAGTTTGAACGTAGGTTTTAAGTCTTAATTTTGTACCACAAACGATGCTTATTTCTATATACAAATATTCTATTAAATTACAATTTTTATTAGTTTCAACTTTATATAATTTCATATTTATGAAATTATATGTGAAAATTAGTAAACTATAATTAATACTTTACACGTATATTAAAGTATTAACACTCAAGTTAGCTAATCCTACCCTGATTGTGCCAAAATGGATCTCAAAACTAGTTATATACTGTCGGATATGATACTTCCCAAAAACTATTATGAAATTGTGCTTTTCCTGGTTTGTAACCAACAGAATCTATGTTTCTATGCATTTCTATGTGTTGGACGAAAATCTTCTAACCTACGTTGATTGTATAAAAATCTGGTTCATAATTTATTTGTTTATAGTATTAGGAACACTTTTAGTTTATTTTTTTTTAAATTTTTGTAATAAATGTAAATTTGACGTCGTGACAATATGTGAATACATTTATTTCATCAAAATGGTACTTATATTATCAAATGCAAAGGAAATACTATATATTTTTTATAATGTGGTGGAGTTATAAGATTGTAAAAGTTTTTTTTTATATCGATTGTTTAATTTTAAAAGAATGAAACCGTTCAATTTGACCGGTGTCGGTAGGTAAGGCAAGTAATATTAAACAATAATGTCAAAATGTGAATTGTCCTTATTTTATGTTTTATATAGTAATATTAATTGATAAATTATGTTTAATCCTTGTAAACAAATTTTTTTTTTAGCATAGTTTATAAATTTCTAAGTAAAAATGAGTTGGTTTCCTATCATAACATAGTTTGTAATAGAGCTATTACAATGGTCTTATTTTAAGAATATCCCCTTTCATAAGTAGCTCTGATCACAGATTAAACCGTGAAATTGCAGTCCTCTAAAAATAACGTTATATTTATAGATTATTGAAAGAATCTATCCGCTCGCATCGGTCGTGTACTAAATGATTCTTTATTACAGAACGGTTTCAACCAATAAAGATAAATCCGAGGCTATTTTTACCAAACCGATGGGCAGATCAAAGCTACATGGATTAACATATAAAAATGTGCCCTCTTATCACTAATCCCTATTTAAAAATATCGATTTTCATATGGGACTTTCTTTTGCCTTCCTTTGATTATTAAAATATTCATATTGCTTTGTACGCTAAAAACAATATCTTTATTATATTTCACTTGTTATTATCAGTATTATACTTCTTCAGTTACTTTTTTTTATTCTTCTTATTCGTTTTCGTCTTGTAGTCAATATTTAAACGGGTATTAATAATAAATGTTTCTTGCAACTGACGGAAACGAAATCAAATACTGTTTCTCCCTCTGGATATTATTCGTTGCTCTCTTCCTCGGCTCTTGCTCGTCTCGGATTTTAATGTTCATTTTCCGACTCGTCATACGATTTATTAAAGCATTTTATCGGGACACTCTCATTCTTTTTTTTTTCTATGCCTTTTCCTTCGTCCTTAAAGCAAATACCTCGTTTCGTCGCATTTTGTTTGATTTGAAGCGAACAATTGGATTTTATATTTATTAAAATTCAATAAAAGAAAATATTTCGCATATATTTCAAATACTCACCTACTTCATTGCATTCCTTGAAATCAATAACTTATATAATTAATAATAAATATGTTTAAGTCAAATAAGCAATTATTAAATTTTTATAAGAATTATGTCATAATATGTGTAAACTCCAATCAAATATATTAAAATAAATTAATAAAAAAAATAACTAAAATATACTAAAATGTAATTAAAAATAATTATAATTAATGTTGATAAATTAAATATATGAAAATGTATACTTTAATTAATTATTTTTTTAAATTTATATTAAATGTAATAAATATTTAACGATTTTAATGAATTATTTTATTTTATGTAAATTGGTTCATAGAAAATTGTGTACTTCATATTTATGATATTAGTTGAAAAGTTCATTAAAATGTAATAAAAACATGAAGAAAAACTTACGTAATTACGTACGTGCTTCAATTCTTGATATTAGATAAATATAATACACTAATTTGTCCTACAATGCGGACAGCCCTCCGGTAAATTAGCTTAAGAATTATTTCGGGAAGATACTTAACAGTCTAAAGTTTAGATGAAGAGAAATTGATTGCGTTGATTGATCATCAACCTCAAATGTATTCGTTGACAAAAATATGAATTGACAATTTCAATTTGAATGATGTGAAATCATAACTCGGTAGGAACTAATTTGATTTGTATTAATTCTGAGTTTCTTATAATCCGGTTTCCATATAACGCGATACGAATTAATTTTATTTCTATTACTTCTGAATTTCTTCTAACCTGGTTTTCTTATAAAGCTGTACACAATTTGCATCTAACACGATTCGAATTCAACAGATTTGTATTAATTTCGAGTTTTTTTCATAACGCGATTTCCATATAACGTTTTATATAAGAGTGTTGGCAGTATTTAAAACTTATATAATATATTGCAAAGAATCAAAAATAATATTTTTTTATAAAATAATTACAACTTTTGTAGAATGCGATTATATTATTATTTTTATAATAATCTCTTATAATTTTTAATATACAATATTATAAAGTAACTCAAAGCACTTAAAATAAGAAGGAAAAAAACTGTTAGAGAAAGAATACAAAAATGGATAGCTAAAGTTCTATGTTATATATTGTTTTTCGTTTTATTCAAGCCTGAAAACAGAATATTTGTACTGTTAAGTATTGTTGAAAAGACGGTGAGTAATTATTTACCGAAGGTTAACAAATAAATGAAAGGATAATAGAGGCAAGTTCTTCTACTTATAATTGATTTAAATCTTAATATAAAATGCAGACCGCAAAGGTAACGATCGATATATCTTTTGATGGTAAAATTATAATAAAGAACGTTATTATTATAAATTTTAATTATACAATATAATGTGTATGCAAAGAATAGAAGCCTTCGGCTGAATTTATATTATATAATTTTACAAGAAAATTATAAATACGTAATTATCATATTTCAAATCTTTATTCATTATATTATATTACAAAGAAAAAATAATATTTGTAAAAAAAATTATACAAAAGTAAAAGAAATGCACAGAAAACTGAATACAATAATAAAAATTATACATATTGTAAATCCTTTAAAACATTATTATAAGATCCTGACTATCAATTTACTTTTTGATGGCGTAATTTTATTTAATTAGAATAAAAGACGTTTTTATTACAAATTTTAATTATATAATACATTGTATATGCAAATAAAAGAAACCTTTTGCTGAATTTATATGATATAATTTACCAAGAAAATAGAAAAGAAAGTATTTATACAGGAATTGGTTAGTAAAGTTATGTTATTAAATTATCAATAGTCATTTTATTATGTAATAAATATTATGTATTGTCTATGTTTAAATAATAACCTTAGACTGAGTTTATATTATAAAAAAGGAGTGGCCAAACTGTGGATCGCGAGCCGTATGCGGCTCTTCGAGAGATGTTTTGTGGATCAACTAATAAATAAAATATTATATATATTATACATTATGATTTAGAACATGATTCACTAATAATGATTATAGTAACATTTTTAAGTTGTAAATCATTTTAGAGATTTATGTCATGCAATATGTAATACAGATTAAGTCAATTTAGTATCAACAATATAATTTATTACATTTGCTAATGTTAAAACGTATATGATCAAGAGATTATCAATATTTGTTGTATCAAGGTGAAAATTATTTAAGATTTAAACGCTAATATATGTTTATTAAATTAGCAAACAATTTGTGTAAATATAGCAATAACTCGCATAGTGCGGCAAATCGGTTGCGTCAATATTCCAAACTGTTTGAAACCGGACTAATAGAGAAAGTTTGAATTGATTATCTTTATATACAAATTATCGTTGTTTTTATTCACTTTATACGATCAAGTCTTTTTGTGCTGTTTATATTTACAAGGTTTTAAAGTGCTCGGATTTTGGCGGAACCGCACTAACCGAGTTATCATTGTACATACAAATGAAAACCACACAAAAGAAATAAATTCAGACCGGATTATAGTGTTACGGACTAATCGAAATCGCACTATGTGAGTTGAAGGTGAAAATTCGGTAAAATGACATTTAACATATGAAAATATTCTATTATATGAATTTTTTATACAAAAATTAATAGAAGTTTAATATGAGTAAAAATTATGTATAACGATTAAAGTAGAATCTGACGTAAAAAAATATTATTCTTATGATGGAAATACATTTGAGTTTATTTTAATAAATTATATACAATTTATATAAGGATAATTTATTGCACGATATTAAAATATCTTTTGTTGAGGTTGTAGAATCGAAATAATGTAACACAATTTAATCTCGGTAAAAAAAGAATACATCATCATATATAGAGAATGAAATATAGTCTGTTGATGCTACTGACGTTGCAAATATTATTCTTATGTTAAGCGCATATGAAAAAAGGTGGTAGAATAAGATACTGAATGGCGTTAAATTGACAAGAGGCAAGCAAGTCTGAGGTCATAAATCACAACTACGCATTGTCACAATACGTCTTCCATCGTCTGGATAACGCGGCGACACCCTATTAAAATTGAAAGGTTAATAGAAAACACCTCGCCCGTCTTTACCTAACCGTAATTCTCTCTTACATAATATCGTTTATACCGAAACATTGCATAATTGCATTGTTTTATTGAAAAAAAAATATAAAATATGATATAAATAAAATAAAATATTTGCTCGGAAAACTGCGATCAATATAAGTATAGTATTAAATACTAAACTTTTGCTTCTAAATATGATGTACCTAGACTTATATAAATGTAAGTACGATGGTTATCATCGGTTTTTTATCTGTCTGGATTCACTATAATAATCCGATTTGAAAATTTCAGAACATACTAAATTTTAATTCAGCACAATAAAATATCTGTTTCATGAGCAAGACTTTACTTCGATTAGTCCAATTTCAAATAGTGGCGGAACCGATTACCCACTCTATGCGAGGTTTTCCTGTATTTAAATTGGTACACTTGATTAATATTTATGACTCATATTGCGCGTAGGGTGGACACAGGTTTATATTAAAAATTATGCTCGTTTTTAAATATTGTCGCTATATTAATTAGAATAAAATCTTTCGTAACTATGACTTCTCAAGTAAAATATAGTCGATTTCGCTTAATCGGGACACATCGGGCTGGTTCCCGAAGTTCCATTTCCATTTGTTATTCTCGATTCTTTAAGATTTGTCACTAATAAGCAGTTGTCCCGATTAACCGGTATCCCAATTAAGCGGAATATACTGTATATGAATTGTAACAAACAATTATTTCTTAATTTATTGAAGGTCATATGTCAGCCCTGGTGTAGATGCAGGTTTATTTTACAATTATACGGAAATACCTCGCATAGTCCGGTTAATAGGTTGCGCCAATATCCCGGACTAATCGAGGAAATATGTATGGTATATTATTACATTACTTTAAAAACGAATCAACACATACAAATTATTCCTCTTATTCGTACAATTTATTTGTAATTGCAACAAACAATAAAAAATTATATTTATTGCAAAAGTCATATATAAATCAAAATGAATACGTATTTACAAACAACGAAACAAAAATAATAATAATTTGTTTCAATAAAACAAACAATTATTTCTTAATTTATTAAGCCAATTAACGTCTGCAATAATAAAATTCATTCATCAATTGGCTGTGCCGTATGAAATACTACGTTCAGACTCTTGAATGAAAGCAATTTACAACGTTGGAATGTAGCCAAAACATTCTTTTTTTTTTCGCGTTCTGTTTACTCTTGTTTTTTTAGTTCAACTGGACATTGTTCGAGCTACACCATTCAAAGCCTGTCCTCGCGTGTGCTCGAAGGTGTTTAGTAACATAACGTACATCGACACTGTATTTGTATGTCCATTGTTTGGGTTTTATCTGGCTTGGATCAAACCGCGTCTTAACATTACATTTGTTTTCATTGTTACAGTTGTAAGCGGATGAAACTTTATGGTTTATTGCCACAATGAAAAGGTTAAGTGCGTACTTAATTTGTCAGAGTTTAAGCCTTTTGAAAAATGATTATTTCATCAATTATATAGTTAGATTATATCCATGCAAATCCTGTTTAATTATGTAACAATTACAAAATTACAAACAAAAACATATAAAATTAACCATCGGTTTATTGATTGATTTATTTATATTCAATATAGTCAATATTATTATTAATTAAATAATTTAATAACAATATATTTTTTTCAAATTATTTACACACATAATTAGTATAAAAATATAAGATTAAAATGAATTGGTAAATTATTTAATTTTGTACTAATTATTCCTTAATACATGTTCATTTTATAAGGAAAATTTCTTAAATATATTAGAAGTTCGAACACGACGAACATAATTATTAATAATGGATTATAGCAGTGAAGAAACTTGTGTGGAATTACATAGCACTATATACGAACATTTAACTAACTTGTTCTGTTGCAATGCCCTTGAGGCCGGATGTTGAATCTCCTTGCTTTAGCTAATACACGAAGAACGCAAAATTGTACATCGCCTTCCTTCCTGTTCTCGTGCATTAAATCGAACCTAACAATACATTATTATATAACCAACAAATTAATATAATATTTCAACAAAATTTCTTAAAAAACTAAAAGTTTTTAAACATAGAAAATCGAATATAAACAAATAATACTGACTTATTTAATTCTATATATTGATTTCAAAATATGTAGTTTGCAATAATATCTAATTAATAATAAAATAACCACTGCATTAAAATATTATTTTGATATCTAGAACTTAGGATATAAAGTTAAAATTGTTGTGATTTGATACTATATATAAATTAGCTGAGATTTGAAACACAAACATTTCTAGTGGATTAAATTCTTATTTTAATTAAAAAATGTATTTAGTGCGATGGCAAGTTTTAGCTAACATTGTAAGCTGGCAGTTCATATGGAATTTAAACTATAAGCTTGTCTAGTGTTCAAATACCGTCGAACGAGGAATATCGAGTTTCTGCTAGGAATCTGCCTCAATTACTATTTGTATATATCTACCATGTGTCCTAACAGGTGCCATGTTATTTGCTTATGGATGCAAACTATTGATCAAACAATGAACAATGAAAAAACATATGAGTACAAATATGTTCTTCAGTTATTAGTTTAATATAAATATATTCATAAATATTTGTTTGAATGATGTGTTTATTATTATCTAATATTTCTTATCATTACTACTAAATATAGAAAAAAATTATCATGTGACAATTTAATTATACTCGATGAAAATTTGTGCTATTTTTTTCACATGAAAACTATTAAAGCTAATTAATAAATGGAAAATTGTAATTACTAATCGTTTAATGTACTAGTATTTTTATTAGACTTATAATAGTCGTAATTATATATAATAACTGCAGATAAAGTATGATAACGTAACTAACGTACAACATCTACATGTAATAGATATTCTACGAAATAACTATTCATAAATTGCAGCCACTTAGGTATGTAATAGTGAGTGGTTTCCCGGGAACGAAATCCCAGCAATCACGTTTTAAATCCCGGGATTATTAGGAACGGAATACTAACAATACGATTGATAAAATATTCGAAAATACAGAGATTTTATGAATTTTCAATTCCCTGATTTAATCAAATCGTTATAATAAACTAGTAAAGAAATTTTTGTGGAATCATATAACACTGTATACGAATATTTAACTACAATAACTTATCTTGTTGCATATCAATTATAAACGAATTATTCACAACATAAGTGCTAAAATATTCGAAAAAATCTCTGCATTTTATAAATTTTCAATTCCCGGGAATTCGGGAACATGAATCACTAATATGCAATGACTGTATAATATTTATAATATATAACTATTTCACACATTTACTTTTCTTAACAGATATTCTATGAAATGATTAGTTTTTTTCTTATAATAATGTACGTTTTATCAGGAATATATAGTGAAATTCAGTTAAAATGTTTGTGCCATAGCTCCTTGAGGCTGTTTAGTAATTACAGCACTATACTTTTGAATACATGTAAATACCTGTAAATGACAGATACAATTTCCATACAATTAAAAGCATAATTGGCATGGATTAATTAAGTTTATTAGCTGCGTGTTTTCAGTTGCGTAATTATGATTTTTTTATTTCATTCGATGTAAGTTAGTTAAATATTATTCATTTAAGTACAGTAAGTTGATAGTACTATTACATAGTAATAGCATTAAATGTAACGCTTGTAAAAAGTTACATCGTGTCATAAAATTATATATGATATAAATATGATTTTATTATATGAGAAAACTTTTCCATGAATATGAATTCCCGTGTATCTTGTTGCGAGTAAAGAGGACGAGAGAATGAATTTCAAATGTGAATAACTGACCTAAACCCTATTTAGAAGGAGGCATGAGTTGCGGAGCATCCCCTGTGGTTATTGCCCTTATGCAACGAGCAAGAACAGAGGGATAGAAAAAAAATGGTTTCACCACGGAAAATCGACGTATACAACGATTTCAATTAAATTTTATGCATTAACACAGATGGTAATTACTCGGCTTTGTATATAACAAACATTTAATTGCAAAGCAAAATTATGCGCGCTTGTTCATTATACAAAGCAATTATTTATTTCCATTCATTATTTTATCATCCGATCGAGCATTTCGAGTTACCGCTGAAACTTTTTCAACCCTTTGTGACTATTTTCGTGTTTTTTTTTTATTTTGACGCGCTCTTTATAACGCAACAATTTTACCTGGATATTTTTTTTTGTTTCATTGCAGAATATAATTACAATTCAATCAGACTGAGTGTTTAATTCTATTTGTAACTGTGTGTAGAAGTGTAGAAATACAATGTATTTGCTGAGTTAGAATAAAATTGTTATATGAAAAATAAAAAATAATGGTAGGAATCGACTTGATGCAGAAGTCCACTTGACCTGGAGTTTAATTTTTGTTTGTTCGTGTGTATGGGAATACCCTCACTTTGATGGTTGAGAATAAAGTTGTTGCATAACCTATGAATAAAATGTCAGCGGCGCACACAACAATTCAATTTAATGCTCATTCGACAAAATAAAATCTATTGTGTACAGGTCTAAGTGGTAAATAATTATATTTGAATATAAAATGTATATTAATTTTCAAACCATTGCATGACTACATTTAAAGTAAATTCTATTAGCGTCTGATCGATACTTTATTTTTGAATATATATTCTCCTCTACAATTTTCGTAATGATATTATTGAAATATAAGTAATAATTTGTGTCAGGAACAAATATTTTCAAACTTAATGTGAATGTTTTTCTCGTTTTTGTTTTTATTTTTTCATTATGCGCTATTGCCTATCCTTCAAAATAAACAAGATGTTCTTTAAAAGGATTTACGAAGTGTTCCGTTGCAGGAAATTTTGTTATATTTAGTAGGTTATCCCACATGGTACTGTCTTGAGTACTATTTATTCTATAACTTTCAATATTATATAATCGAATAATAAATTATAACAAAAATAGCAATAATGAAGATACTACATGTAATACATCAGCCCTTTCACAATAGGTTCAAAAAAGTTGTATATTTGAAATTGTAAATTTGATGTTTAAAAATTTCCTTGTATTTTGAAACTATGATGAGTTTTAAAATACTAAAATGTTTTTGTTCTTTTTTACAGAAATATAACATTAAAATTGATATGTACTATTGTATGATTATTATTAGAAATAATCCGTTAAAAAGGTGCGAGTTGGGGCATGGTTTGTTTGAATGAGGTCCCATTCACAATTCGGTATAAATAGAACACAATTATTCAATTTAATGCTCATCGATGCCGAACAATATAAAATGAATAAAAATTATATTTTTATATTAATATATTTATAAAATCAACTTTATTTTATATAAATGTTAATGTTAAATCAATACGTTATTTTGAAATATTGATGGATTATTGGTTTGTCCAATCATTATTATCTATACTTATGTCAAGACACAACGAAACCTCTTCGGTACCTAAATATTTGAGTAGGATAACAGTTCCACGAACAGCCACATAATCCATACTCAATTGTATGCTTATTGATATGGTAAGATTTTTGTATAATATAATTTAGTTTTTTTTAGTCAGAGAAGAAGATATTAAGTTAAGAGGAGAATTTAACTCTTAGTTGAGCCATGAAATACTACTGCATAGCAATGATCACCAATGCGGAATCACCAAAAGAAAAACAATATTTAGGCGGAATGACATTGTTTGATAGCCGTTTTTAATTTTGACGAAGGATCAAGTTACATGAGTAAATAGAAGAAATCGTTTGGGGATTCAAAGTGGCGTTTATTATCTACCTTCTTATATACTCTTTACACTAAATACTTAAACTAGACCCTTCTGTTGAACGTAACTTAAAACTATTATATTTAATACTATTTGTATGCATGCTTAACTCTTTAACTTCAGGGTTTGCAGGTGTTATTGCGCTTTATATATATATACTTAAAAAGTAGAAGATCAATAAAATTCTGATCGTGTTGTAGCGAAACTGTTTTTCCACAATTTATATTATCGTATAAGAGCGAAACTGTGTTGTATCTTAAACGTTTACCATTGCATGTATATAAATGTATTAGCAATTGACTTAATTGACAACAATTAGACGATTTAATATTTTAAATTAAACAGTAAATAAATCCGAAATAAATATAAATAATAAGTATAAACGAAATAATATAAATTCATAAATCTTGAAAATAAGAAAAAATCAATATAAATGATTTACATTTTAAATAATTTAATGAATATTTAAAGACAAGACAGAAATAAATTAATTAAATAAGCATATGTCTTTTATAATCATACATGTTTCTCAAAAATTTTGGATACCTTTTATAATACGTTAAAATAGAGTTGTTTTTAAGAATGTGTGTAAAATTCATGCTACAAATATTTGTAGTAATGCGATTACTACGTGGTAACTTGAATTAAGCACTTTACTATCAAGAATCGTGTACCTGGAGGCTTTCTGAGTACAAACGAATGCGTTTTACATGCAAATTCAAAGTCAATGAACAATGCTATTAAGATCAAAGAAAGTATCGATCCCGGAATTCCTCGTGCAAATGAAACAATTAAAAGAAAACATCAATGTTTTCTTATGTAAAAGAAAGAAAATATTAATCAAATAAATCAACAAAAAGATCTTGTTTTTTTCCTCGCTATTAAATTCACGCCTTTTCTCACTTGTTGAAGATTGAGATATTATTCCTCCTTCGAATAATTTATATCTTAATTTATTGAAAAAGCGCGAGGCGAAGGCGTGCGATTTTCATTAAAGATAATTTGCACCCACCGTTGGGGGCGCGTCTCGCGGATGCATAAAAATTTATGACGTTATGAAAATTAAATTTTTATTTGAGTAGTAGGAGGATACGGCCACATTCTATTCACACACATGTGGATTCGTAATTTCATATTCATCGTGATATTATTAATTAAAACGAGGGCCCTCCTTTGATACCACTTACATTTTTAAGTGATACTCAAACAATTCTGCGCGAAATGCACATGAAAAATTAGAAAAACGGGGGTGAACACTTTTAACTAGGCTTCGGATTTCTTTCTTCTTTTTTTATAATTTCAATATTTTCGCAAATTGGTTTTGCCTCGCCAAATAGTCGTTAGTATCCATTGACCTGCCCGCCCGTCGCCCTTCATGACTGGCTGTAAAAAAAGGGTAGGAAAAGTTCAGTTTATTGCCGGTATGAATATGTAATGGTTGCGTTACTTTTTTATACCCTGAATTTGTAAAATCGCTGTTTAAAGACTTCCTGGTAATTGGAATAGTGGCTAATATATCACTAAAGAGTAATAAACTACTATAAATTACAAAGTTGTATGCAAATTCAACGGTTTGCAAATGGCTACAATTATATTTATTTGTTATAAAAGTAAGAAAAAGCTGCTCCAAAATGTCTTTAACAATTTATACGAAAAACAATTCCAACTTTGTAAATGTTTCTTTATGAAAAATATGTAAAGTTATTTAGTATTGTAACTTTATTAGTAAAATTAAAGAATTTGTTATAAAAGTTATTATACTTTGATTTGGGCGACTAATAGCCGAATTTTTAAGTGGTTAAATGGTTTAAATCATGATCAAGCCAGGCCCTTTATGAGCTCTTTCGGTGCTTACAGCAAAAGGGCCATTGTTCATCACAGATGGACAGTGAAATGAATGAGGTTCAGCATATGGACCTTCAGCCAAGTCTGCTATGATCATTTTAGTTAAGTATCAGCTTTCAACTAATAAGAAATTTGAACATATCAAACAAATATTAATATTTTCCTTTCGATCCATTGAAGAACACAGGTGCGTCCTGTTTGCTGAGAGTTTTCAAGTACAAAAGTAAGAAAATTAAAAGTGCACTCAATTTATTTCAGATTTTTCGTAAGGCGAAGTAGAGCGAACGCGAAAAAATAAAAACTGCGCACCACTTGAACTTATTTCAACTTTTGACCCGCTCCGGAAATTCCTCGTTGATATCGGTTACCTTGTTTCTGTTTTCCCTTTTTCTCCATTTTTTTGTTTTGTTTGCTCTCCATTGCAAAATTAACTTCTTGTATAAAGTTTTTCGCGAACTTCGGACATGCACAATACCAAACATCGGAACATTTTGTTGTATTCACAATTTAATAAGTAATATAAATTCATTATGAAATTACATGAATTTTTCATGATGTTTGTAATCATTGTTATTCATTTTTTTTTGTCATATTCTTATATAATATTAATTTCAAATATTTATATGTTTTCATTTTTTCATAGAAAACATTTAATAATAATTTAGCTACAAAATGAAAAGAAATTTAGAATTTTGTAATTTCTTATGCAATTTTAATGATTGGCGAATTATATGTACTTACATTATTTAACACAAAACTTGGAATCTTGATTTTATTTATGATAAAAAACGCATTTAATTTTTAACTTCGAGTTTATTTCTATTGATTTCTTTCCAACATAGATGAAATATACTTTTTCACTGCATTTACTTTATTATGTTACAATTTTTTAGCAAACACTTCTGTTAATTAGCAGATGCAATAGTTAATTAGTTTTTATGTATTAAATTATTGATATAAATATTGTATATTTATGTAAGATTCTTGAGAACAAGTATTTGTAGATATTTATGTTGATATGTGCAATCCCCCATACGCAAGACGGAAGCTTCCATATTTTGCTAGAGATTTTCTTTGAGAAATCATGAGGAATCGGAAACCCTGCGTCATAAATAATCCAAAGGGATGTAACAAAGAGAGTTCGTCTCATAAATTCCTTTCAATTTATATGCGGTTCTGTTTTATACGTATGCATTTAAAAGACGAAGTATGTGAGTAGTTTAATGCCCAATCACGAAACGGTATTGTCCTCGATGTATGCACATGTCCGATATATTAATTACACGTAAGAACTACTCTATTATTAATTACCAAACTGGGTTGTGTTGTCACACGTCTGCGGACGATTGCTAATGCCATTGATTATAAGATAGTACAGCTGATATAAACCCCTAATGCCTGTGTCATCTGTAATATTGAGCAGTCCGAATTATAGTAAATTGGTGCGGCATTAAACAATATTGATCACGATTTGATTTGCCACCGATTATTTATGCATTTCCTCAGCCATCCACTTCAATTAATCACGCGAAGCAAGGACTTAGCTTAGCCTGCAGATGTATGCGAATAGGAAGGAACGCGTATCCTTTTATAAAACTCTCTGTGATTACTGTTTCCAATAATGTCCCATCTACACCGATTTTCCATTTCCTTTGCCGCACCGGATTTTTTACGAATAGTTAAAACGAACCAGTTTTTTCTTTTTCACTTTTGATCTGTAATAATCTTAATTGCACATCTGCTTCGGTTTTAATTACAAATCGCAATTGAAAAGAGTTCTTTCATTTACTTCAATTCCGATATGTTTGCGATCGTTGAGATTATTTGCGTTTTCCTGAAAATTCAATTTTCGTGATGACATTTTTTAATATTGTTGTCTCTGCAGTTTTTTACGTGTCGAATAAGATGGTTCATTTAATACTCGGGATTAAATATGAAAGACACGTAACACAATGTAAGGTTGGAACAATGGGCGTAATCCACGAGAATGTAGTAATGTACTTACGATATTTGCTTTGCCTTTTTTCCGTGCATTAAAACGGAGAGAAGGACGAAAAACTCATTTTCTACGATTTCAGGATCAGTCTTTTATTCGAGTCGAACATAAAAAAACACGTCTATTGTAATAGACACGGACTTACATAATGGAAACTTTACTTGCACAAAGTTTGATAATTATGAATATACATCGTAATGCACGCGCCGCCAGTATTCATAACTAATTCATATCTGCGGGATAAAATATTAAATATGTTAATTACAAATGAAATTTTACGTATAAAGTTTTATTTATTTGTATCGAGTTCAACAATACTTCCTATAATGCGGTTTCGATCAGTCCGGATTTATAATAGTCTGGTTTGAAAATTTCAAGTTGAATTATTTAATTAAAAACTGTAATATTTTGTTTTTTATCTTATGTATATTGTAACAAATGCAAGAAATAATATAAAGTCCAATGATATGAAAGGTAATATCATAAGAGTTATTGTATTTTGAAAAAATTGAAAACCGGTAATAACCAGTTTTTCTTGCAAATTTGAAAACCATAGTTTGAATTTTATTTCATATTAATACTAAAGTATACTACATTGTACTTGCGAAGTAACTTCTCAAGAACTTTAAAAGTTTCACATTTTTGGTAATTAAATAATAAAACATACGTAATTTACTTTGTCTTATCTCGCATAGGTTTCTTTAGATTTACAAATTTTAAATTATTGTCAGGTAAATACTCCCCTTTCAGATACAAGATTATTCACCTAAGATTATAAATGATACTCTTGGAAAAAATGTATATCTTTCCACCGCAATACATTTAGAACCATCATTATTCTATACAATGAAAAACTAAAGTTATTAATAAATCATTGAATTTTCATATTAATAATGAAATATCTTTCGAGCTATATGATGTGCATATGATCTTATATGACATATTGAATTATTGGTAAAAACTAAACACGCAGCTTGCTCCATGAACCAGTATATCAATGGAAAAAATGCCGGATGACAGGTATCACGTGTAGTGCGTGTACGAGCATTGTCAGGTTTGCTCAATTTTTGATGTATGGACAGTAATGGGCGTATGATTTTCATTTGATGTCGATGGAATAAACATCGTATTAATGTCAAACATGTCCGAATAATCGATCCTTGTGTTATGCATTTTCAATACGTAGATTTCTTTTATTCTTAACTGTCGTCTGAATATATGATAATCAATTTCGGATTGTCAGTGGATTTTCCATACATTAAACCAATGCAATGTGCGTGTCGTGTCACAACATTCATCAAAACAGACATATGTCACATACGATACACCCTGTACGAATCTCAATATTACATTACGTATTTCCAATGCAATTATAAGTTATAGACTCAAAGTCCACAACTTATATGAGGCCAAAAAGAGAAGCAATCCGGTTTTTTTTATATTTTATAAAGTTACATATTTTTTCACAAGTTACATGTAACAACATAGAAAATAATTATTTAAAAACTTTAGTAATAAAAGTCAAATATAATAAAAATATTTTTTTTATGGGAGCCGCATTTGACTCAACGAAGAGCCGCATGCGGCTCTCGGTGTTGCATTTGCTCACTCTTGTTATGTAATCTTTATTCTTTTGATACATCTTTATTTAAATCTTTTTTTGAAATAAACTTACTTTCTTTGTACTTATTTGTACAACTTAGTTTTATTATTTTTTGCAGTCTGTAAGAAGAGATCTAAATTATTTCTTCAAAATATGAAAATTATGTCTGCTTATAAACTTATTAATTAATGTATTAATTAACCAATTGTCCAATATTTCAAACATATCTTGAAAACAGATTCTTAACATCCTTTTATATTAAGATTATGAAGAATTATTTCGGTTATTGATTATTATTTAAATTATACAAATATATCCACAAACTGTATTTTCAGATGAGTTTTCAATTTTTTTTTTCAAACGGTTTTTAATAACAATAAAATTTAAAAACATTAATTTTAAAATATGTTTCAATGTATCTAAATTGCTTTTTGAAATGTATAAAATAGGAAGATTAGTTTTGGTTTATGAAAGCAACACTATTTAAACTTTGTAAATGTATCCAAAAATCCTATTTAAAAAATTGTTTTTAAAATCTGGAAAACACTAATATTGTACGAATTTGAAGAATATTTTATTGGATTAATTTATTATTAAGTTTAGTTTTGTCGTAGCGTTAAATTCTATGGAAATACGTTATGGGATGTTTAATTTTTAATTGGATCCTCGTGGCCTGATTTATTGAATCTCGGGCGAAGCGATTTTAAGGTATTTTATAGCCGGTAAATCCATTTTCTAGAATATCCTTCCACTCTAAATGCCCCATTTACAAGTTATAATAGCCCACTTGGGAAAGTTCAGTATTATGTTTGAGACGTTCAGAGTCCTTCAAAGTACAATATTCGTTCTGTTTCAGTTTCCGAAAATTATTTACAAATTTCAACCGTTGCGAAATCCACTCGCGACGATTTAATCATCCCCCATTTCTAACATCATTACAGACGACAGACGCAAATGAATGAAAATTTAAAAAAAAGAAGGAAACCAACACGAATCGAGAGCAATTACATAATTTCGGTTAAGAAAATGGAGCCTTCATTGTTTCAAAGTCTTTACGAAGTAATTGCGTTCGTTTCTTACCTTTTCTTCTTCTTTTCTTTTATATTTTATTATCCTTCTTTGTTCTTCGTCGCGAAATGGAAAGGCGAATGGAAAGTTTGTACACCTCCATACACAATGTCCAGTGTTCTTTTTGCGTTATTTTTGTTAGTTTGGCTCGTCTCCATAAATGAACTTGAGTGGATTCTCCGGGAATGGAATAGAGAGAGAGACGAAGAAAGAAGAAAAAAAGATACAAATTTAAGCGGAAACCTCATTTGTCTTATGACTTTATTCGTAAATTAAATTTCCCCAGTTGGCCGGGGCAGAACTGTACCCTCTTCTCTGGGATGGAAATAATTGGCAAAACTTTTCCCTCTCCCAACAATTAACTCGAAGACACGAACCACACACAAACAATTTCAGTATAAATAAAATTAAAATCATCTGCGTGAATCTTCATCAACGGAAGTCAGCATTAATAGAACGCATGCATTATTATGCAATCATGCAAGCATTGTACTATTTTCTTTCTTTTTTTTATATATGTTCCAAAAGCTTTGTTGCTTGTTGCTACCTTAATTACGAGCTTTGTGTTTTCAATTGTAATTCACTAAACCCACTCGACTTTGTTCAGAAAACCCTCACTAAAAAAAAGACAAACAATCGGTTACATCCAGTTTACGTGGTCTGCAAAAAACGTAAAAAAACGTGAAAAAAAATCAACTTAGCCGACCGTCAAATTATACATGTGAGCGGGTAATGCAACCCGGCGCATCCGCAAATTTTAATCAGTCGACTTTTGTGGATTGCTTATTATAATTAATTCATTATTATGCAACGGATTAAATATAAACATAATTATTATATTACTTCTGTATGAAGAAAAATAATTATGCGCGTATTATTAGACAATATGTTTCAGCCTAATTAATCTGTTAATTCTCGCAGCCCATATTATTGTGTAATTATTAATGATTTCGAAATACGTTTCGAATAATATGAATGCGAATTTACTCATCTTCCAATTATTATTTACGATTTTAATTCAAACAAATTATTATTATAATTAATTTATTAATAACATATTCGATTGAAAACATTTCAATATGTGTTATTATTAAATATTATTTTATTAATATGTTGTTTTACCACTTTATAATATATTTTTGTATTAATCGTTTAATATGAAAATATTTTTCAAATCTAGTTTTATTATCATATTAGAAAATAATAATTAACTCTCAAACTTAATTTTCAAGAAATTACAAAAAGTTAAAAAAAAACATATATTTTAATTAAACAATTTTAATATATAAATAAACTATGCACTTTATTTATTCTTCTATTAAAATCTACATAATTAATAATGTATTATTTATTTAATAATTAATTAATACAAAAATAATTATATCTGAATGAAAAATATGTTTCGTTTGTATGTTTGAAAATTTCAAATATTAATTCTTGTTAAACTGTAAAATATTAATGAATATACACTGCATAATAAATAAAAATGTGTATATTTCTCATAGTGTGAATGGACGAAAGAATTTTGTTAGGTTTATATGGAAGGTCATTAAACTGAAAATAGCTATTACTGTTGCTGAATGAACAATAAAAACGACATAGTTGGAGGGGATTTACTGAATTATCGCTAACAAATCAATGCCTAATAGTTAAATCCCGGAAATAGGATATGCTGCTAAAACGCAGCTTAAATGATTGCATTTCTATAGAATTAGCATTAGCATAATACGGAAACACGTATTACACGGAATATCTGATTAGTAATCTACTTGGGTACATATACAATTAAAATATGTAATTAGCTTACATTTACATATATTATATAATTGATTTAATAATATTGAAATTAAGAAAATTTTATATTCCTTTAAAGCAAACTTATTAATTAATAAGTTTATATCTGCATTTAAAAGTTCTTCAAAAATTTGGTTATTTCAAAACTTGCAAAATCGAAAATATATGATTATAACACCATATTTTGTTATATTCTAACAATTTTATATTCAAATTAACAAAACTACTCTACAATTACTATCAATATATTGTTTTTAAATATAGTTGAAATAATATGAAAGAATTTTTATTTTGCTATGTTTTTTTATACTCTCAAAATTTAAATTATTAATTATATTGATTACTACTAGTACTTTTTTTATTGATATGTATTATAATTATAGTAAAATTATATTTATTACTATAATTTTGATATTAGTTATTATAATGTTGGGAGTGTTTATATAAATCTGTAATTAATAATTCTCTTGTGCATGACTTTAAAAAAGTAATTTGAAATTTCATTTATATTAGCTGCTAAACTGCTATCTATTGGCCGCTAGTATAACTTCACAAATCTTTAAAGAAAAAGGAAACTTCTTACGTCCAATATTGTCAATCTAGATTAAAGATATTTTGTAAAATTTACTTGATTCTATTATGATTTATAGTATTAGTCAAATATATTTACTATAGAATTTCCTATTTACCTTGCTTTGATTAGGTAATATTGAATAGTTTATATTATCATTGCATAATTGATTTGGACAGTTTAATCCACGCCAATAGCCAACTTCAAATATTTGTCCTATCATATTATTGGAGCCCCTAAATCGCTCGGGATTTTTTTAAATAGCAAAATACTCCAACAAATTTGATAGTACCTTGCAAATTTTTATTTAAGAACTAAAATATGTAGTAGTTTCTGGTAAAGTCAGGTAATTTAAGCTTAAATCGTATAAATAATAAGTGAACAATTTTTCCAATTGCAACAAACAAAATTAATCTATACAGAAGTTACAAGTATTATGTGAATGTAGGTTTGTACTCACTTGGTGCTTGCAATTGCAAAAAAAATCATTTTTGTATACAATATAAAGATTATATTAAAGTACCAACAAATATTTAGGTAAAGAGACGTGAATCTTTATAATTTAAAGAGTTATATAAATGTGCGGGTACTTATAAATATCGTCAGACAACAAAGGGTTAAGAATGTCGTGGGCCCTAGACAACAAATTTTTATTTGGGCCTAGAGTTTAGAATCTAGTTAATAATTTGTAATAAAAAGTATTCACTAAAGACGTATTTTAAGTAATAATTAACAATTTTTTGTGAGTTATCAATTTTTATAATACTTTCTTTTTTTATTATTTTGTTAATCTAAATACAAATTTACAGTAGAAACGTACTTAAAATGATAAATCTCTTGTAAATAGTTTAAATATTTATATTCCGGCTAATTGTGTAAGTAATTAGGATTGCAGTGAGTTATTATGAAAAAGGCTTACAGTTGTGTAGTGGGATGAAAACGTACGCTATGCTCGCAATAAAACTGTGTGTATAAAAGCGATGGCTTCGTTAAACACGGTGCTAAAAACGTCATTTATGGGTTTGCGGCTCGTAGTAACATTAATTAAAAAATATTAATATGCAAATGCGTTTTGATTAGAGAAAAGTAATACAATATTATTATTTTATTTCATCCCTGCGACCCATTTTATCATTATTATTATTGGCACGTTTGTACGAATTATTGTATATTTTAATTACCGTAGTTGTTTAATTGAATCCCGTTTAATTGGACCAAACGGTAATATTAACGGCCGTCCGATTTTATTTACAATGCAAGGATTAAAACACGTGTATTTGCCATGTCCTCGCCTGCTTCGTTTTTATTTCATGACTTGACCTAAACAAAGTTATCGATAATCCTTGGATTAACAATAAAAAAATGAAATAATTTAAATCTGTTTCTGTTTGGATTAATTCAAAAAATAAAGACTTGGTATGTTTGATTGTTTAGGACGAAATCCTTTTTCATAACAACGCCTTTTTTATTGGTAGTAAAGTATACTTGGGATGTTAAATGGCAGCTGTGAGGGAGAAGAAAAATTGAGCTCGAATAAAACATGCATCATAACCGGAACTGAAAATCTAGTGAGCGTAAAACTTTTTGATATGCACGTTTGTGTTGTGTCTAACTCGTTCCATCCGGTTTTATTAACGCCGCTGCAGCGCGTCTCATTTAAATTTCAACAATCCACCCTTGCGGCGTTCCATGATTATCTGCGAATCAATATGGAAAAATTCATAATTCATTAGGCCAAAGTTTATATTGCCGAGGTGCATAATTCGCAATCAAGCTGGGATTTGTTTTTGTTGATTATGCAAGCGGCGTGTTGAGTATTTACGAAAACAGCGAAATTTGAATAGCTCCGCCGAGTGTCTTACCTATTTTCAACTGTTCACAATTCATTTGTTAATTTCCTGCTCTCGTTTCATGATCTTAATTTCCGGTTTACGAATTCTACTTCTCACATATATTTTTATTTAACAAAAAATACGCTAAATTTAACGTAAGTTGCAAATACTTTCCATAAGATGGCGCCATTATAGATTTCTATTATTTTGATATTATATCATTAGCCTTGTGCCTATAGTCGCCTGTATCATAAAATGTATCGCCTGTTGTGATACAGGCGATAGTTGGCAGTTTGAACCTCACCAACAACATAATTTGTGGGGGCCGAGATTTATATTATATCATATATTTTTTTATATAGAACTATGTCTTATTACTTCTAATGTTTTATATAAAAAAATATTGTCAGATATATTATTTATTCGAAAATGTTGGTATGTTGGTTTGAGTTCTTGGGTCAGTTGGATCTTGTAAGCACGCAGACGATTTTTTCATGAAAATTCGTTGTACTTCGATTCTTGAAACGTATTAGTCTTGTTGCGCAATGTTGTCCAGTAAATGCCCACTGTGCAGGCTTAACTAATCGGAAGATTAACATTACTTGGCGTATTATTCCTCAATTTAAGTCAATTAATTGAAGCTGTTTAAATATTTTGAATTACATCATGAAATATTGGAAATAACATAACTAATAAGTTAATAACAGTAATTCATTAAAAAGATACATTACTTAATCTTAGGATTAAATGCTATATCTCTTACTTGACGCTTTATTTATAAATGTTGTGCTTAACTATTTGAAGTTAATTTTATACAAATAATGAAAATTTGAGTAAATTTTGTAGTTTCATTCTTAAATGTTGGTCATAAAGGAACTATCCTAGTATATTAAAAGTTTATATAACTTAAGATTAGGATTAGGATTATTAATATATTGCTAAATTTTGTGCAACAGTAAATTAAAAAAAAAGTTATTTTTATTGAAACGTTTATGATTTTTTGTATAGCTAGATATATATCTTTCTGAAAAAGTACAAAATGTGCACATTTATTAGCATGATTGGTAAATGTGAGTTTAAATTTGAGATAAACTTTATATCTCTACTTTTACCGCTAAATGTACACATTTTCCGAATATAGGTAAAAGTTAAAATATTATATTATAAGAAACGATCCTATCCATAACATTTAGTAAACAAAAATAGTTCGAATTGAATAGTTTAATCTTATGATCAAATGTTACAGCTCTAAATTACAAGTCGTATTATGCCTAAATTTAGTGCTCAACAATTCTCTATTATGTCGTCCGCTGAAGGTTACATAATCAATGAGTAAATGATTGAAATAATGGGTGAATGTAATTTTTGTAACCTTGTAATATCATAGTATTAATAACCAAAGGTGAAATTACCTATAAACGTAATATGCTTTTTTATTTTATTTTGTGGGAACAACTTCAACAGATTGTGGTAGGATTATGAAAATTAAAGAGAAGAAGCTACTTATTTATGTAATGTAACATGTAATTTGGATATATTTAGTTCAATTTATATAATATTTATAACAAACTTACGTATTAAAGTGAATGATAAAGATAATTTTGGAATCAATATCATGTAAATTCATTTTTCTGAATTAATATATATTAGATGATATCTATCAATCATTTTTTGGATTAAACTCACTCTATGTACTTTATTCTAATTTTATATATACAGCAATACCCCGTATAGTCTGGACTGTGAAACCTGACTAATCAAGGAACTTTAAACCGTATAAAAATTGATTTTATTGTATAAAGGAAAAGGTGGACGATAAAAATCATTTTGAGTACTAATTAAAAAAAAAATATTTTTATTTTTCTAAATTAAAGTTTAATTTGTTTTAAAATTTTCCAACCGAAACATACTCAATCCGGATTGATGGATTTATTTATTATTATGGATATTTTCATTTATGTTTTAGATAAGTAGGAATTTTTCATTGTAAAAAAAATAATAATTATTTTCTTCATTTTCAAATACCAGTGTATATACAATAAATATGATCGTTTGATGCAACGTTTGATACAGTTGTAGTAATAATAAGCATCTGTTTAAATGCGAATTTAATGATGTAAAATCGAAGCTTAAAGGTAGAGACATCCTCTTTGACAACACTCTTTATTTGAGCAGATCCAGCAAACTCAATATATTGTAGCAATAGCCGCAGTAAGCTGTTGCTCCAATACCCAAACCCTCGCAATATATAGAAATCGATTCAGTTTTAGTCCTATTCTGTATCCACTCGATACTTATTTTACATTATACTTTTTAAGAAGAACCAATATATTTTTTCATTATCTGTGGAAGCAAAAAATCTAACATTTAATATCAATATGAGATTATATGAAATACAATTTTAATAAAAATTTACAAAAAAAATTCAAGATATTGAAATCTTTGCTTTTCTATTAATTACATTTTAAATTTCATGAAGTAAGAAATAACTTCATGAAATTTAAAATACTAATACTAATTTTATAGATAAAGTAAAGTAAAAAACAATTATTTTTATTATCAATAAGATATTTCTAATTATTAACGTTTCTATTTACAAAAATCATATAGTTTTTATAGAATTATATAATATTAAATATGCGATTAATTAAAATTATGAAAATATATTTCATAACAATTTTATTTAAGAGTTAAGGTATTTTACGAACGTATAAAAAATATTTATTAAGCTGATTAAATAAATTTAATTAAATGTACTTTGTCTTGGAGAAAAGCGGATAGCACGTTTTATCACGTAATACAATGTGCCCTAAACGAATGGTGTTTAAATCCTAATGTGCACCACACACACACATATATATATATACTGTTCATGCTCACGACCCAAACACGTTCCATGATCTAAAGATTTTAAAACACAGATAGTTTTGTAATTACATGTCTGTGATTTATTGATTTCCTACCCAACTTTCAGTTACACAACTACCATAAATTTCAAATTAATAATTATCCAATATTTATTATCTTACTTACAAAAAAGTATACAATATAACGTAAATAATAAATTGATTACAATATATCTCAAAAGATTTTTAAATTATATATTTAAATATCAGTAGTTAATCATTAATTATTTAATGTATTTATCTTGAAATTTTGAAGCTATTTTTTATTTTAGTTGCTAAATATTGCTTTATTGTTTGTTTATTTTTAATAGAAATATTTTTTTTTCTAAATGTATTGAGCCTAGGTTCTTAAAACTATTCGAAAACTGTATGAACTATTGTTAAATGATATATTTATAACTACATCTATGTGATTTATTCACAAGTTTGGATATTTAACAAAAATATGAATTACTTAATTGTATACCGAAATTGTATTTCTCAATGTTAGGACTTTGTATAAGATTAAATACAAATGTGGATATAGTCAGTAATGTTTAAAGATTATTTAATATAAAATATTTTTCATGTCTAATAAACCCGTAACTACCACGGATACATAAATGAAACGTACTACCTTGGGTCAAAATGACCCGTTTATTAAATATTAAAATATATAACATATTATTTGTTTTTACAATAAATACAGATTAATTTTTATTTAATGAAATCCACTTTGAAATCAAAATGTTGATGATATTTGAAGAACATATTTGCTATAGATGGGTCATTTTGACCCGAAATACACTCTACAATAAAATATATCGCCGCGACAGCTTTTTTTCCAGTTGACAGTTGAAAAGTGCACTAGTAAATACTAGAATAGTCAATATCCACAAGTGGGTCACTCTGATCCATCCATAGTACTTAAAAATAAAATAATTAATGTTTCTAACCGTGAGTTTATAATTTTCTCATTGTTGAATTATGTTCAAAATAATCATGTATCTAATGTTAGATAAATCAAATAATAAAAAATGTCTTTGATATGATGTATTTAGAACAATGGATTATCCACCCTTTGTTTTCGATCAGGAGGATCCAATAAAATTGGGGCATTTTGAATATCCCTTATCTAAATCGATTCAAAGTATCCATCGATGACACGTACGTCGAAAGGGCCAAAAGGGACATCAATTATTCGAGCCGCGATAAGATAGCGATCACCATTTTTGCACCCTCAAATATATATATGTGTATATATATAGAAAAAAAGTGCAGATGAAAAAAAAAGGGCAGGATGCCTAGATGCGAACTTTTTCCATTAAATATAGAATTTATTTGCGCTTTAAATTTCGTCGAACCGCGCCGTTCGTTTTATTAGGGAAACGAGCCGTCGCTCTCTTTCTTTCTATTGCATAAATATTCATAATATTTGCCATGGCAATTTTGCGATCGATTTGCGGCAAGTGGTTTTACGATTTCTTTCATGCAAGGAAACCTTTCGTCCTCTCATCGTCCCAGGAACAAAAGGTACTTTAATCATCCAAAGAGTAATCGAATACATGTGTGTGTATTTGCACTGGAAAGGACGACGCTGCTACACATTCGGGTCCTTGCATTATTGGCCTTCCTCTGATTTATTATTAGTTTATACACATAAATTTTCCCGGTTGCTTCCGCAATTCTGAATTTATATTATTATTGCTCCGCCCGAAAGTCCGATACACAACACAAAATACATAAATTACCTTTAATTGTTCTTAAATCATATTTCCGATTTTTTTTTTAAATTGGGACAATTTTTAAATGCAGATAGTAATCGCTTTGTATGTGTTCGAAACGAGACGCAATAAAGATTGCATTATTCTCATCTAATGCATATATAGATCACCCGGCACATCCGCTTTATAAATATGACATTTATTATGAGATGTTCTTTTTTGTTGAAATTTATATAATATTATCGTATAATTATTTAAAGGGTGAAGACATTTCTCTATAAAGTGTTACGTACATGGTCTGACGGGAAAGCAGTTTCTGTCACGTTACGTTTTTCCTGCTAATTCCATCTCCGGAAGGGCAATAAATCACATTACATCTTCTTCACTACTTAATGAAATAAGGATTCTAACACCTTGAAAGTTTACAAAAAATACTAAATTAATTAAAAAACTAATAATTGTGAAATCTAAATCCGAATTACATTATAAATCTATATACAGGTTATTTACACGGTAGTTAGGTTTCTAAATAAAAGGTGTTATATTAGAAATCGTGTTAAACAAATAACTAATAGAAAACATAAAGTTATGGTTAAAAAACTATACTATCATCATTTTATTAGAAATATAATTATTACAACAATATTTAGTTAAAATATTACAGTTTTTCATCATTGATAATCACAATTAAATAAAATATCCTCTGAGCATTTGGTTGAGAGATATTTACCAAATATATTTTGTCGCATGGAAGTAAACATTTATGAATGTCTCTCTTAACATTAGAGCCCATTTGAGAGGACAGATCTTTCCTAATTTATACTTTTCAGTGTTCAGTTATAGTTCAAAATTGATCAATTTATGTTTACGTCTAATTAAGTTCATTTTTTCATAGACGAAGCGTGTTAGATCGAAAAATAGTTTTATGTATATTGTGTTAAGATAATTCTCCAATGCTCAATTAATTTTTAAGATAAACCATGTTGTACGATGATTTTCTCTGATTCTCGAACTGTATTAGAGCGTAGCTATGATATGTTATGATATGATATGTTTTTCTTAAATTCGAATTGCGGCGTTATATGATGATATAAACCAATTCTCGAAACGTATTGTAGGAGTAGCATGTTATATGATGATCTTCTTTAATTCTCATTGTAGGAATGCCGGCTCGAATCGATTTATAGTGAAAACGTGTTATAAACAGATTACCTGTACTACATTCCATAAAATTTAAGTAGAAGTGAATATTTTATGAATTAATTTTATAAATAACACTGTCATATTGTAAGTAATATTTATATTTCTACAATTAACAATATACAAATCTAAATGTTTTTTTTTAATATTTAGTCAGTCAGTATATTTTTTGAGGATGTAATCATGAATTATACTGTCGAAAATGAACGTTTCAATGCAAAGCATATAATAGATGAGCTGTTTACACGTGACAGAGACAGTTTGCATAAAAAATGTATGAAGTACGAATTCAGCGGTTTGTGTCGAACCCGGCGCATGCACTAAATATATAGAAACATTGACACAGTGGTGGGGAAAAGTCAACATTTCAATCGGGTTTCAGTTTTTCCATTAAATAAAACGGTTTGTGGAAACCTTGTTGACATGAAACGGCCTATCAACTGCAATCCATCAGGAAGTTTCCATATTCTCGGATGAAGTTACGAAATTAATTGACACATTGATTAGATTGAATATACAATAACCTGACTCAAATGCATTTGATTTGTATTTAATTGATTATAAACTATACGAAACGTTTGATTTTAACGATAATTTTATTTGTTTTTATTATATATTTATTATTATTTTTGTGTTGCTAATATTTAATTAATTATTTAATTACTAATAATAATAATATTTAATTACAACTATTAGTAAAGTTGTAGGAATAATTGTTAACAGATCAGGAAGCTATTAGCAGTTTTGGGACTGAATGCAAACGATGTTGTAATCTAAGGTAACAGGGGGAAACTAGTTAAATCTCCTCCTTGGGGGTGCACCGCATTTTCCAAACGTTTTCCATCAAAATATTGTAATGCATACACACCGCAATTACCGTTTCGATTCCGATTTCCGTACAAATACAAACGGGATATTGGAAAAATGATTACAGCCTTAATGCTAATCATAAGTAGTTGTCGAGCATGAAGGAAATACTCGAAAATGGGGCGCTTCAAAAGCAAGTGAAATACAATTTGGGGTTATCATTTGACAAGGATGGTAGTAAATGTTTTCCACATGCGATGCTCACGCTACGAATCAAAACGCGAAGTGGAATAAAATGTTATATAACATAACGCATCGATCCTACTTTACTGCGTCATCATATTGGAATTCTTAAAGCAAACCGTTTTCATCTGCATATATCCACATCATATAAAATTGTTTAGTCATATAATACTAACATATCACTATAAAATATATACAAATATTTGTATATATTTTATATACTTATTTAATCTATTACATAATAATTAAAGAAGTTAGAAAAACAACTATGTATATTAAAGTTATAACAATAAAATAATGGAAATACAACATAAGAAATTATATAATAAAATTTTTGTAAAATGCAAAAATTTACAGAAATTCCTAAATTTCTAGGCCCAAGTGGGGCCACAAAAAAATGTAAGATTGATTTATAACAATAAAAATTGGTGTGTAAAAAAAATCAATGCATAGTTTTAAAGAATTTGCTGATTATAAGCTGGTAATTTCTCTTTATTGGACAATTAAAAAGGTGATACATTGCATGTACAATCGCCCATCTTATAGTTAATTTTAAATAGTTATAATTAAATATTTATAAAAATCTTGAAATTACCAATGGATTACATAATAAACGTAAACATTACATAATTAATAAAAATACAATTATATTTGTGTGTATATAATTGTATTTTTATTAATTATACTCCAATATTCGCCTTTTTGATATTCGTCAATATTCGTTCATCCTCTCACCACTGACGTGGTAGGCTATGTTTTGTTTAATATTTTAATATTCGTACGGAAGAACGGATTAATGACGAATATTGGAGTTCCACTATACATAAATTATGAAATACTAGAAATTATATAAAAAAAAACAAGAAATTGTTGTTTCCTTCTAAAATGATATAAAATTTACTTTTTTTCTGAAATCAACCTTAATAAAAACTAAACTTAATTGTATACATAAATAATACAAACAGAAAAAGGCAATTGATGAAATTACCGTAAAATTTTCAATATGATTTAACAAGAATATAAAAAAATAATTAGATGATGTTAATATATAAAGTTGTATGGGTAAAATCGAATGTAAAAAAACAGTTTTTGTAATTAACTTTATAAGTATAAAGACCAACAGGTATAATTAAAATTAGGAAAAAATGTATGTTGGAGAACATACGCAATTTTAATTAAAATTTCGCATGCACAATGAAGAAAAATGCTTACATCTCCAAACATTATTCATGTTTCAAAAATAATTATAAAAATTCTTAACTCAATGCAAGTATGCAGTACATATTATTAATAATAATATTTATTGAAACAGTAAAATTACAAAATAAAAATACAATAATATAAATATCAAAAAGTCAACTGCTTCAAAGGGCCATAGGTCATTTCTGTCCGAATACATATTTTATTTAGAGGAAATTATATTTTTCTTGATAGAACAGTCAATTTAATAAAGTAGACAATAAATGAAACAACATTGAACGAAGTTATATTAACATATAGTAAATACGTAAATTTATAGCATATTTCTATAAATTTAACCAAATCAGCGTTAATTGAGGAAGCGCTATGCGAGGTCTTACTGTAATAAGAATTTTGTAATATTATGAACATTACTTTAAATTCAATTTTGATTTTTAAAATATTTAATTGAATTTAAGTTAGATATAAAATTGTCCTTTTAATAATAACAATTTTCTTTATTTCTCAAAATCCGATAAGAATAATAAAATCCTCAGGATTAAAAGTTCTTGTAATAACAAAAAATAGAAAAAAAAACATATAGATAATTATATATACATTCTATAAATAAATTTGTTTTCTTTTTTTTTTGTAAATAAATAATTGATTGGATTTATGAATGTAAAAGTAAAATCGATTCAAATATTTACATTTGTTTTTGTGAACTAACGATATAATTTTACCTTAAAGAACTTTATAGAAACTGGGACAAAAGAATGTCGATAAATATCTGAACTAACACAGGTGGAATATTTGATTTATGAGTAACGCGTTTGGTCTTTATTTTGTATGTGCAAATAAATAAACACATTATAATTTTACATAAATTTTGTAGACATTCAAAATGCAGTGAACCTATTCCAAGGATCTTACTACATTATTCGGAGCGTCTAACATTTACATAAGGGCGTGATATATAAAGGTATTCGACATACACATGTTGGAGTTCTATGATAATAAAAAGGGAACGAATCGATTTGTTCATCTACTAAATCAATAGGCAAATACCCAATGGATTTTGGTTAATTACTGTAATTACTACCAGTATTTAGTATAGTTTCAAATAATATGTTCGTTGGAATTAATGTGACTAATAACTTGTCATTAAGTCGTTTAATATGAATTATAAATGGGGTCAATAAATTCAGCAGAAAAAAAATACACCTGATTTTCTTCTCGAAAAAACATAGTTTAAGCACTGTGAAAACTTTAATAAAAATATATTTACAAATAAAAGTCATCAAATTTAGTATAGTAATTAAATAAATAAACGTGCAAGTATTAATAACATATTTGATGTTCATTATTAAACAAGCAAAATAAATATTTTCATATATATTCTACAACTGAAATGAATATTTGCTTAATGAAAAAAAGTAATTAAAAATGGATTATTTTATTTTGTGCAGTTTTTTCTATAAAAATAAATAGTGAATATGGGAAATATTTATGATTTTTTTCCTAAAATCGAGCAATAATAGAAACGAGTCATTGTTAAATGTTGAACCAATTTTGCATTTTTTCTCATTCGTTATTTGTAAAGAATACAACTATAACATTTGAAATATTATTATTACAAATAACTTCTTAAAATATCGACAAATCAATAGCAGCATAAATTTGCAAAAAAAGTGAACGAAACAAGAAATGGAAACAACTACATAACAGAGAAAAGTAGGACATATAATTAGAGATTATAATGAATAGGCTATAGACGTCAAGGAGAAGACACGAATGAAAATATTAAAAAAATACAAATTGAAAGAATATTCTAACAACAAGAGAAAAAAATCCAATCGGTTCACTCGCAATTCCAGTTCCAGGATTCCGAAGAACTGTTGTAGATGAGCAGTAAAAGAACAGAATAAATTGAACAAAAATACATTAATTGCAATTTGATTATTAAAAATTATTAAAATCTTTAACATTTATGGTGAATTTAGTAAAATACATTTAAATAAATTTAAATTCCATAACGAGAAATAAGAATTCAGTTGTAAAATTAATAAACAATAACTAAATTTTAACACAATTATAAGATTTACCTTAAATATATTACCAATTTAGAGAAAAAAATTAATAAATTAAGATTCTTTATAATAATAATATTTATTAGTTACAATGCAACCAAAGAGTTATCGATCTAAGTTTTTCCGCCCTTTATAATTATTTATGTGATTGTTTAATTTTTATAATAATTATTGTAATTACATAATCAAGTATTACATAAACATATTTACATTTTTAATATTATATTAATGTAATGATGTAATTTATTAATGTAATATCACAGATTTCTGTTCATAATTGAATCTGATTGATACAGTGTGTAATTGTATCTAAAGCAGTAACAATTTGAATGCTGCACATTACGTAGATTAATTGTAAATTAGTTGTATAATTCTGAGGATTTGCGATCGCTCGAATGCCACGGGCCTACAGCAATCTACACGGAAACTAAAACCCTTCCCACCATGCTGCACCAGTTTCATATATGATGATAAAGTTTTTCCCAAACTAACTTTCCAGCCAATTAATCTCATCTCGAGCTTTTCACCCCGGAAAATTATTTTTGATATTAATTGCAACGCATTAATTCTGATTCAATTTAACAGTTACTTTCGCACACCCTCATCTCGCCAACTTTATATAAATCCTGAACGAGTCCACTTCAATTAATTTTTGTTTTGTCATTTTTTTTCTCTCTGTAATATTCATCCAAGCCCCCAGTTTATTTTTTTGTCTTTCCTTTTTTTTGGTTACGTTACACCTCTTTCGCGTGTGAATAATTCTGGTCCGAAAATTGAATTCTGCATGTGAGCGTTTATTAAACTTTTATTATTTATTGCTGATTATTTTAAGCGAATTTTGATATTCGGGCAATTAGGGAGTCCCAATGCTGTGTTGATTTATATTTCGCGTTTCCTGTTTTCCAATCGATATTTTTAATAAAAGCCCTATCCTCGCGCATTATTATTATTATGATCACACTAATTCTAATGCATGGAACTAATTCTAAATTACCGCATCTATATTCATGCGTCATCGTGAATTATGATAAAACTGGGTTTTGGTCATTCCAGTGGATGGCCGAGCGCAGTTTCAAGTCTCACATTCGCAACAAGAGTTTCCTCCAACTGCGGCCTGGGAAAAAAGTTTTACTTGAAGAGTTCACCATTTAAAAGCATTACCACAGCACCAAGAAACTTACACCGCATGAAACATACATTTCAAATGTTAAGGACTTTGTCTCTTAACTAGCACTTTTTTTCTTTTTTCTAACAATATACTCACGAATTTTATAGTTTTTTTTAAATTTATTTATTACATCCTGTAACCTGAAACGTCTGTAAGTTTAACAATAAAATCCTTAACTTTAATTACAAAATCTATAGCAATATCAAAAGGTTGTGAAGGAAACTGAAAAAAATATTTATGTATTTATTAATAAAAATTTAACAAAAAAATATAAAATAAAATTCAACTGCTACAAAGGGCTATTGACCATAGGTCTTTCTGCCCTGTTCTTTTTTTAAATTTTCTTACTTTATCTAATATAACTTTTTCCACTTCATCAATTTTTACATTTCAGTTTTACTTTGATTCAAGAAATTACTTCGTTAAGCGAAACTTCAATTTCAGAGGTAAAAATCGCAAATGAAAAGTTTTTTTCGAATAAAGAAACAGTCCACTTATATACAAACTGAAGTTATTGTATTTAACACTGATTGCTTTACAATTCTTCCTTCAGGATCAGGATTATTTTCTCTACAAATCAATTTAAAAGTCATTTTTCATTTCATTTTTCATTTCTGTAATTTCGTCTTCTTTTTCTTTATTTTCGATGCTAACAAAGTTTTCTAAATCTTCTATTATCTTATGGATTCAGTAAATGACTAACATTAACTCTTCATAGTTAATTTATTTATTTCCAATTGGATTATTGTTTATGTTAAATGGGCAATAAAATTTGAGGACTTTGTTATCAGAACTAACGTTATCCGAGTGCAATAAAATACTAAAAAAAATTATGTCGTGTAATTTTATTCACAATCTGTTCATGAATGTGAATACTGAGTAAATTTAAAATAGTGGTTGACATTAAATGGAAAATCTTTCCCGGTGGATAGTTACCATTATGATGATTTGAACATTAATAATTACTTAAATCTATATACTAAATCTAGTGGTTTGCAACGCTTCAGCCTGGTTGTGGTTTCACTGTTGTCGAATAGGCCAATAGCCAGAACATTTATATGTGACTCCAGTCTATCTTGGTATCTACTACGAAATGTTGCTATAGTATCCTCGACCATATTTATATGAAGATCTTCGTGTATTTGTTTATTCCTGACGAACTATGGAGCCCTAAAAATATTTCTTATACATTTTGATTAGATCCTTTGTAAAATACTAAGAAAATTTGTTAAATATTTTTTATTTGATACTTATATTTAATCTCTTACAGCAATTAATGTTAATTAATTTTCACGTTGGAAACTGGAAATTTTATGGACATTATTTTATTTTCATAGACACAGAGAATTTCGAAATAGAAATACACTGCATATATATTCATAATATAATATAGATAATGTTTTAAGTTAATTTTCATATCTTATTCGGCATAATAAATCGAATATAACAAAACAATAATACAATATTAAACGCATTTCGCTAAAAGAATTAAAATAATTTTCTACTTTCATACAAAAAGTCTCTCATTTTAACAATAATATTGTTAATTCTAAATAAACAAAAACAAAATTGTATACATAGAGAAATGTATTTACAAAGTGAAGTTAATAGTATAATTATTAATTATAAATTTAGTATTAATAGTAAATTTTACAATTATTTCTTTAATTGTATCTAAAATAGTAATAAGTTCAAAACCACATAACTATAAAATTTTGTTCTGTTTTTAATTTAATTAATTATATAACTACATTTGGTTATAATTGATCAAGCAACCAATATTTTGAATTTATTTATTATTATATTTTTATTGGAACATTACTGAATAAAAAAATATTCAAAATTACAAAATTTAAATGACTTTGTGGTTGGTATCAAATATGTGCGGTTTTCTCTATTTCTATGTGACTCTGGTAGTTTGTGATTGGTTTATGCAAAGTTCTAATAATTCCGCTTCGCGAACCCACGCGAAAGTAAACAGTACGTTCCGCTTTCAGAATTAGATATTTTCTGTAAAACTTGAAAGCGAGAATCACATTTTCCTGCGGTGCAATTTTTAACATTTCGTTATATGCTCGTATATAACCAAATCATCACCAACCAAATATAGTGTTACTTGTATCCATCTTTGCATATCCATCACAGAGAACGGGAATTGGAAATAAATTAAGTATTTCTATATCGATTTTCAACTAAAATTATTCCTCGATGTATCATGAATATCAAAAAAATACACTATTTCAGCTTTATAATTTAGTAATATAATCTCTATATTAACTATTAAAATAAAATTTTAAAAAATAAGCCCAATGGAATAATATTTTTTTGTTAAAGAAAAAACATAACCAAATTATTCATTCAGTAATTAAAATATTTGATATTATTCCACATTGTTGAGATTTTGGAATAATATGAATAATTTACATGAAATTTCAATTAATGTAAGAAAATTAATGAATTCCAGACTTGATTACAAATTTGTATCATCACACAACCCTTTTATGGATTATACAATAATATTTTGTTAAGTAATCTGAATATTTGATTAATTAGACACTTTAAATATTTAATTTATTCTTGAGTTTGCAATTTCCAAGAAATGTTGATTTTATAATAGTTCCAAATTCAATAACTATAAATATATTAACAAAAATAGAAATTATCTTTCTGAAATTTAATTTTTTAGTTTTTTTTTATACATATTATCAAATGTCAACTACAAATATTGTACTTTTAATGTTAAATTATATTAATTTTTTTAACAGAATTATTTTGTATAAATAAACAAAAATAAGGATATTCTTTAAAGGAAGTTGTTGAAAATGTTAACCTATTTATGAAAACTGCCAAATGAGACACTTCCAAGTCCGGATTTCGACCTCCGCTGGGATTCGGCAATCTCTAAACCTCTTACACAATTCCAACATTTTGAGCTGCTTACATCGCCGTTCCTAAACTGCAAATTTCATCGGCAATATTTTATTTCCCTAACCAAAGCGAAATGACCAAAAATATTCAAATTACACCCCCAATTCATATATATTGTATAATTCATGCATTTGCAATTTATATGGAAACATTTTGATATTGATTTTAAATTTTGTTCTGCACAATAAAACGAATACACAAAAAAACTATATATGTATAACAAAACATGAAACGTATTTTGCGGAATTGCGCACCACATTTTTCTGTTGTTTATAATTAATACTTGATCGTTCTATTTATTTTTGTTTTATTGAAAATTGGAAAATTGCGCAGCAGAATGATTTCCATTGTTGTTGAGTTTTTGGGTTTCGGTAATTATTAGTTATTTTTTAATTTAGAATTTGTTTATTTTAATCTGCAAATATTGGACGGCTTTGGTCGAGTTTAATACCGCTGCAAACGGATTGTTTTCGGTTCGGACAACAAATATTGGCACGGCTTTGGTAAATAACGTAACGGAATATACAACAAACAACAACACAAAAAAAATAACAAGGACAAAAGAAGAGAAATGACAGTAAAAAAAATGAAAACGGCGATTAGTTTCAATTTGGATTGGAATTATTATTTTTAATTGTCTGCCCCGAGAGTCCCTTGGAAGTTCGGATTATTACACCCTTTTTTATCTTTTGCGAGCAGTCGAGGATTGTGGACGTTTTTCGCGTGTTAATTGCACGGCTTGCTTCCTGACAGCTGCATGACTTCATTGCAGGAATTAGAAGGGCATATACACACGCTCGCTATTTGAAAATTCCGCAGAGCGAACACAAAGCCCCCTTTTTTTCCCACTGAATATCTGTCTCCGGTTTTATCTTTCGGACGTTTAAATCAAACTACGTGCGTTTTCTCTTTGTTGCTCTTTGTTTAATCGTCGGCTTCTTTTGCTTGTAATTAATTGGTTCATATTGAAAAGAGTTTTGCTTTTGATTCGATGTATCAAACGAATGGTTATTAATTGGCATAACGTGAATACACAACAAACGTAAACACGTAGAGAATTGATGAAAAAGTATGGATTTTATGAAAACTTGTTTTCCACTTTTTATTTCTTATATTCCGAATCAATGTGTATATATAAAATTGTGGCCAATAAATATGTTTAGTTAATAAAAGATATTAATACTTGATATTTAATTAATTAAAAAATATTATTAAGTAACTAATTTTATTGGTTCATTTTTGACCTTAGTTTTTCCGCTTTTACAAATATTTTTTTTATATATTAAGATAAAATTAACATAAATGCGCATAGAATTAACTATGGTTTTTATAAAATATTGTTCTTTTCTATAAGATTTATCTTTAAATATTTAAGATAAATATATTTTGCATGCTTTATTATTTTATATTTTTATCGTGAAAATTCGTTACTTATGATAAAAACTCAATGATAACGAATATATTGATTTTAATTAATTAATTCTTATTAAACATAAGTTTATTTTATTTCTTTGCCAAAATCATTATTGAATTTACTGTATCATTTTCTATTTCTTCTAAAAAATTTACTGGTTTTCGAAAATTTGGTTTCAAATTTATGGACGATTTATTGTCTTATTTAAATAATATTTAAAGAGATGTAAATTAAATAAAATACTTTTCTAATGTGATTTTTTTTTAAATTATTTACCTGAATATGATTTTAATATTAATTTCCTTAGGATATAAATTAATCATCATAATACTTATTACACATTAACAATAATATTGTTAAATATTTCACGAGTCATCATACACTTGGGGGTTTTAATTTCTAACTGAAACTATTCACGTGTAAGGAAATGAAAAAGGAAATGAAAATGCGAACCAGGTGGGCGAATAAGTAAATTATTTGATAGAAGAGAGCAATGCATTATGTAAGCCGGAAGTGAACAAGGTTTAATTCCAACCTTTAAAATGAAAAACCTGCACAAAAGAGGGGGAGCTATAAAAGGACTGTGCAGGAACTATCAACGCCTTACTGACGTGCTGAAATTTAATATATAATATTAGAGCTGAGTTATTATTGAATTTATCTCAATATTTATATCATAATATATTTATTTTTTTATCCTATAAGGATATTTCATTTTACATCAATACCTCGCATAGTCCAGCTTGGATCAGTCCTAATTGAATGTAGTCCGATTTTTAAAATTATTCTAAAATAAATTGTAAAAAAAATACTAAACATAATCTTCTTATTTTACATAAATATTCTTTTGGTTTCTTTTGTACAGCCAAATCACTTTATATGCTGTATATTTTTGTATGTACTTAGTCCAGTTTTAAACATTATATTAATATAAGCTGTTAAGCTGTCAATTAATTTAATTATCATAAAAATAAGTAATTTTAGAATATAACTTTACTCGGTTATGAAAAGTTGAGAACTAGTTTTGAGCGGGGTTATTGTGCAAATATTTACGAAAAATCAATGAAAACATTAAAAAAGGTGAAAAAGAAATATTGTAAACAATAGTTGCCTTTTGGGATTTGCATATATGTAGGACATTTTTTATCCATAAGGCTCGTATTGAGTCGGTCAGTGGATGCATGTTTTATTGGTACTGTTTAAATGGAACCGTGCTTTGAAGTATCTGGATCAAACATTATGTATTAGTGAATTTAGCCGGTGTGCACAAATTCCTTTACGGATATTTGGCGTAGTTTTGGGTGGAATGAATTAATTGGATCAAAATGATGTTTAATTTATCAACGCTACTGTTGTTGTTCGGTGATTGCAACCTGCGCGAAGTAATCTCGCTTTAATACGGTTGTTCGGTGTTGAGAGAGGTCGGCGGTGCTTTTATGTTAAATACTTACCCTATGCTATCTATGGAATTACCACCGGTTACTAGTTTTTAAGGCCGAAAGGGGATTTGAATATCAGCCATGAGTGGTAATTCGTGCGCACTTTTCGCCAGTTTCGAGATGAGTTATGGCTTCGGTTTCCCGCTGCTGATTCTTTCTGTTACGTCACCGTACTTTTCCACGTAGAGCATTTTATATTTTATTTACGATTTTCTCTGAAGGGTGCGATGGATCAACTTAAAATTTACGACGACCCAAGCATGGCCTCAACACAATGTGACACTAAATTCAAGGTAAAACCAACACATACACACGAAACCTTCCTTCCTTCCTCCACTTCACTATTCCAGATCTCATATTTTCTTGTTATTTTTATTTATTATTATTTTTCGTATTGTTTTATTATTTTGTTTTCTTGTACTTTATTTGTTGTTTTGTTTCTCTTTCCGTCAGGGTTTCAATAATGAACATTCCCTTTTACCAGACGATTCAGAAAACGATCTGTTGCTAGACGTAAGATCCACAGTTTATTCTTTATTTTCATATCATTCTTCACGCGTTGCTGTTATTAATGAAAACGTTAGCGGTTTTGTGGGGAAATGCGTATAATTCGATGATTTGTAGGTTGAACGGGATGATTTAGATGAACATATTTTCCCGGAGGGCAGCGGATCCGACGGGCTACTGGCATTTCCGCCTCCCCCGCCCCCACCGAATGGTAAGCATTGTATCTGTTTGAAAGAGAATTGTTGCAATAAATCCTTTGATGATGATGATGACGCTGCTATTGCTACTAAAGGACCAATACAATATATTGGCCAGAAAGGAGATTCAGGACCTAGGGTAAATTTTAAATGGATTATATCGAACTGATATATTGAATTATACGTGATGATATGTTTCAGGGTCCGCCGGGTGAGTCGATCAGAGGTCCTCCGGGACCGCCTGGTCCTCCCGGACTACCAGGAATTCCAGGAGAAGCACTTGGCGGCGCAGGGGTAATTTGTGAGATTAATCGTTTGAGCTGTTTATTTATCTTATTTGTTTGTGCAAAAAGGGCACGTGTAGTTGCAATATGACTAGTCTAATGAATTCATTTATGATGCCAAAAATGCTCCCGGGACCTTCGGGTGTTCCCGGGGCGGAAGGTAAAACGGGCCCACCCGGTATGACCGGACAACCGGGTGTTCCCGGGGAAAGGGGCGCTATTGGACCGCCCGGCGAAAGAGGAGATCGTGGGGAGAGGGGCTCTATGGGCCCGGAAGGTATGCAAGGACCGAAGGGCGAATCAGGACGCGACGGAATACCGGGACAAGCCGGACCTCCGGGTCCTCCTGGTCCTCCAGGTCCAGTCGAATTCGAAAACCTAGACGTACGTACATTTCATTCATCTCATTTCATTTTCAACAACTATTAATGAAATCACTATTAACTAATAGCCAAGCTGGAAACCCAGAACTTCCTTCAAGGTACTAACATTACTACCCCTTAATATTATTAGTTTTAATTCTCGATGTTAAGCAGAACATGTAACATATTGTGATCATTTTTATTTAGGATGCGGTTTTGGGTGCCGGCGCCATAAGACCCGGAACTCCTGGTAACAAAGGTGAAGCCGGATTACCTGGTAGTCCCGGATTAAGAGGTGAGCGAGGTTTGCAAGGCACCAAAGGTTCTCGTGGAGAATCCGGTTCAAAGGGAGAGCGAGGAGATCGCGGATTTCCAGGAGAAAAAGGACCACAAGGTCCGAAAGGAGAACCGGGAAATCCCGGTTTGGATGGTTTACCCGGTACACCCGGAGCAAATGGAAAGAACGCGGAGAAAGGCGAGAAGGGTGATTTTGGACCACAAGGTCCTCCTGGTCCGCCAGGTTTACCCTTCGAATTTGGTGATAAGGAGTATGCTAAAACTGTAATTGGTCAGACAGGACCTAAGGGAGACTTAGGTGAACAGGGTTTGAAGGGAGAACGAGGTGAGAACGGTGAGGCTGGTATTCCCGGCGTTCCTGGTAAGAATGGAAATCCGGGGATGGCTGGAGAAAAGGGTGAACCTGGAAACGGTGGTGCTCTTGGACCTATTGGACCACCAGGACTTAAGGGCGAAAGAGGTGAAAGGGGTCCTCCGGGACCGATTAGCGTGGTGGACTCGAACGCTCAGTTCGTGTCGGTTAAGGTAAATATGATTATTTCAGTGGAATGAGATTTAATGCGCGATAAATTTAAAGGGCGAAAAGGGCGATCTGGGTAAAAGGGGAAGAAGAGGTAAACAGGGACCGCCAGGACCTCCAGGGAAAACAAGTGCAGTCGGTGAAATGGGATTGCCTGGCTGGATGGTAAGATTGCAAAGCAAATAACATTTGAATTAAATTATACGTTTATTTGTTTATTTATTTATTTACTCGATGCGCACAGAATAACTTCAAGGTATAATATTTAATATTTGCTTATACAAAACTATGTACACATTTACTTAACAATATATTTTCACCAGGGAAGGAATGGATCCCCCGGCATTAAAGGAGACAAAGGTGATTCCGGCGATGGAAAGGTAATTTATTTAAATAAGACCAATTAAATACAACAATTCATCTAAAAAGACGAAAATTTCAAAGAAATTTTATAACTAAAATCACAATTCATTGAATGCATATATATTAGTGTACATACTACTAAGTTTGATTCATTTTATTGTAAATTTATAAGTTATAGCTAACACTTTACTTTAGCACTTATATAATATTATTCCTGCACCATTTATTTGCAAATAACATTTTTTTTTTGGCTCGTCCATCTTATGTAGATGATGTAATGAGATCTACTTAAGTTTTTTTTTCTAAGATTGATATTGGCTTTGAAACGGTCCCTCACGAACGCCGATCTTTTTTTTGCTACGATTTCCATCGACTTTTTTACTTACATAGCCCCACTTTGGGTGAATGAATACAAGCTATAAATTTTGTGAATACTTACGCAAAAAGAAAACTCAAAAAAAAGACGAACTTCTGACTCTCATTTATTGTCATTTATCAGTACGTAATCTCTTTCAAATTTATAGCTGTTTACATGCTTGTTTTGTCGCAATTTTACTCTTCACCCAAATAACAATAATGTATAATGTAATAGAATATTTTTTTTCACATAATGTGTACAATATAGAATTTTTGCAATATTTGAAAAAAAAATACATAACGTGAAACAATAATGTAATTTATGTAATTTCTTAACAGTATATTTTATTAATTCATAAATATAAATTTAAATTTGATATATAATGTGGCCATTATTATTGTTATGGTATAGTATTTTGTATAGGTATAACAGAAGTTGTATTCACTGATTTTCAGGGTCCGAAGGGTGATAGGGGAGATCGCGGCACAGATGGAACTCCCGGTCGTGACGGATCCCCAGGTCTGCCCGGTCCACCAGGAAGTGAAGATTCTGTGCGTTACATCCCAGTACCGGGACCACCAGGTCCACCAGGAGCACCCGGAATGCCGGGCATCTCATTAACAGGCCCTAAGGGAGAACCGGGGGTGTCGCCCTACGGTGAGCCGATCTTTAACTTGAGACCGGGTAAGTGAAAATATGTGGAGCGCAAGTGAGTCGCTAATAAAGTAATGAAATTAATGCAAACGAAGGACCTAGAGGTAGTTTGGAGGAGCTGAAGGCGCTGAGGGAATTAAAAGAATTAAAAACAGGTAAACTTTAGGAAAGGGGGTAGTTGTAGTAAAGGGGTGCATTATCGTCCCGTGCAGCGGGGGATGATGTGTTTGAATTAAATTATACGAGCCAATTAATTTAAGTATAGCGCGCGCGAGGGGATGCGATTTTCTTCACTTAGGGAATACAGTTCTTTTTTTTCTTTTCTTTTGGCGCCTGTATTTTTTTTTGAGCGTGGTTCGGATGGGCCAACATTGTCTTGGGTAATGTGTCTCTGTGGCCAAAATCGCTTTATGTGCCCCGTCGGGGCACTAAAGAACTTTTTATTTTACGTGCGCGAATTTCTCGCGTTCCCTTCATTAGTTATTAGAGGAGACGCAAACAAAATAAGAATGAAAATAAAACATCCCCGAGTGTAAAATATACCTTCCACCATCCTCCGGTTATGCCTAATTTTATTAAAACGCAAGCCTTCATACCCTTAACAGCAGCAGCAGTGGCACAGACGACGAAGGTTCCATTCCATCCACTTGCAGGAATCGATTTCGCCTTCTACATTAGGGGGCGGAGATATTCAATAAAAGCAAATTCAGATAGCGTGGAAGATACATATATACATATATTCACATACACACAGAGAGAACTCTACAAACGAATTGCTCGAAATTTAATATGAAACCCAATCATTTATTTACTGGTCTTGTTTTCCGAACGGGGCGCAATCGATGGATGCAAGGGATGGAATCGAAACGCGAGTTTTTTTTAATTAAAATTTTAAGAAAGCGCTCGCCTCCGTTAATTACGTTCCAGTATGAACGAAATTTGTCAGACGTCTTCCTTGTTATTAGTCAGGTCTTGTTGCTCGAAATGCTCCTTCGCATTCGCTCCTCTACATTACTTTAAACGGATTCATTAACCATGTCAACCGAATAAGCCTTTACCAAAAACCGGAGTCTAAAGCTTAGACTGTTAATATTATTTAGCCAAAGCAAACATTAACCTCAGTCTTCTCTATATTCCTATTTTAGTAATCCATTTTGATAAAACCAGGTTTGATAAAAAATATGAGAAATGTTTTATTTGATTGCAAATTAGCTATATTGTTGAAGTACATTATAAAAATTAATTTAATTTGAAGGTTATTTAATAAATAATAATAATATTCATTGCAACAATACATCAAAAAAACAAAATTCAACATTTCCATATAATAACAATAAAAAAATAGTCTTTTATTTTTTTGTAGTCCTTGTATTTTATCTGATTACAAACTTGATTTTATTGCTAATTTTCTTTATTTCGAACAAATTATAATTTTTGTATTTTCATTGTTGCAATATATATTATTATTAATTTAAATGCATTGTAAATAATACAAAACACACAATAAAAAAACATTTAATCAAATTAAACAATAAAATAAAATATGAACCCCGAAAAAAAAAAGAAATAATTGAAAATATGAATGTAATCGAATATAAATTCTCTCTCACAACATAATAGAAAATTATAATCAAAATAAATAAAAGTTACATAATTATTTTTCATAATATAAAATAAATAATTGTAAAATATCAGTAAAGATATTTAACGTAAAAAAGGAGAGAATAAATAATTGTTAAAAGTTAAATTTGATTCCAAACAAAACTACAATGCTACAATTCTTTAACTCTTTGAGGGGCGGTGGGAACCCAATGTACCTTTTTGAATATACTTAGTGGGGCATTATTTTAATTTATAGAAAATTTACAGGAAAGATTAATTTGGTTGGTAAGTCAAGGTATGAATCTTGATATTCGATGTTGATTCAGTTGACGAAGTTCTTTAGTTTAGAAATTTAGATTTTCTCTCTTCAAATAGTTAAGAGGAGACAAAAAAAATTATATGGAATATAAATCAGGATGGAATAATTGAGAAATTATTTGTTTTCTTTAGTAATAAAGAAGAACATATGAGAGAACTACAAATTTACGGTTGTTTTGTAAATGAAATATATATATTTTTTGTAATGAACGACTCTTTGTTAACTCGAGATAAGCAGAATGACTCTGCAGTAGAAGAGAGATGATATAAAGTCTTAACACTACACACATTGAAAGTAGAGTCGAGCGCTTATTTTATTAATATTATCTAGCAAAGCCGAAACTTTCTCCAGTATTCCCACATTTTTGTTTCGCCGTTGTTGTTGTTGTTGTTGTCATTTTATAGCTCTTTACCGCTTATACATTTTATATAATGTAACGTTTCCAACTTTCTGATAGAATTGTTTCTACGCTTTGCTCGTCACCGAGATAATACGATTTATTTATTTCGTATACGTTATTCGTTTGTAATAATATTATATACTTTTATCATTATTTTTCTCTTTCCTGTTGTCTCCATTTTATCTCTGAACTTTTTTTTTTAACTTTTAATGAAACGCTTTTTTATGGAATTGAAAAGTCCGTGAACGATAAAAATGATGCAATTAATTTTGTTTATTATAGTCTGAAATGAGGTGGATCTGAGCACTCGACAAATAAAACTTATGATTTTACATGAAATAAGCATAAAATAATAAGCTTTTGTACCGAAGTTTTTCTGCTTGCATAAATAATAATTTTCAAACAAAAACTACATAAAACAGACGAGGAATAATATGCTTTCGCAGCAAAAAAGCGGAATGCAAAATCATAATTGCTTTTCTCTATTATACGAATAAACGAAAATATTTTATGCTCTGTTTTAAATATGAGAGACATCAAATAATATTAAAATGTAATTGACTGAAGTCCTTCAGTCAATGAATATAATAAAAAATACGAACTTAAAAAGTACTTTTCACTTAAATTATTGCTTTTTCTATAAATAATTTAATACAAAATATTATTATATTTATTATAAAACCATCAAATTGCATCAAAATAGCAAGAAAAAAACATAAATTTTGCATTGCATAAATGGTTAAAAATATGAAATTTTAATAAGTCGAATTATCAATTGTTATAAATTACAGACAATAAATTAAAATAATGTAAAAAAAACAATTAAGAAAGATTATTGAATTATTGAAAGAGCAGGTCTATTTCTGAATCAAGTGATAGTATAAGGTATGAAGCTCTTAGAAAGTTATTTTCTGAACCGGAAATAATTTAAGACTATTTTTTGTAAGAAAGGAAATACTCATATTTCAAAGATGTCTTTGATTGAAATTTATTTTTTGTTGTTGTTTATGTTAATGCTGATTTCTCTACCCTAAAATGTGAGGCTCTTATTTTAAGTCTATTTTTAATAGTTGTTAAGTGGTTCGTAAAAAAACGGTTCAGAGTTATTCGAAAGTACAGTTAAACGTTTGGGATATCTGAAAATAACTTAATTTATTTAAAATGCACAGAAAATTGCGTATGCAGAATTCGGTGTAGGTAGATGGAAAAAGCGCGTCGGGCAATTTCTCAGTGTCTGTCACATCCAGGAATAGAAACGTGATTAATTAACTAATAAACCAATGATAGCAATCAAAAATGACAAATACCCTGCTTCGCGTAACTGCAAAGACCAGGAAGTTTCCACGAGTTGCATCTACCATCCGACCATTTACTGCATCCCACAGGGAGAAGCACTTCAGATAAGAACCAACAAAAACCCATACCAAAAGAAACATTAGTATTCAATTAAATAATTACTTTAGTTATCAAATAATTATTCAATCTTAGTTTAAACAAAAAGAACAATATTTTTATGTTAATTAATATTTTCATTAATGTTGCTTTTCTAAAGTTTCACTTTTCAATGTATTTGTTTTTATTATGATTATGGTAAAACCAATATTTTGTTGAATTTCAACAAGATTTGTTGTTTATTTAATATTTACTATAAAGAGGATATTATTTATTGGATTAATTAACATTCATTTAAATGATTGTTATTTTACTTAAAATTGGGAACTTAATAATACCGAAGCTTCATTCTCAGAGGTATGATTTAGTATCAAAGAATAAGGGTATTTCTATATAATCATATTGTCTATCAGTTTATTGACTATATTGACGANNNNAACAAAATTGTAACATGTTGAATAATATGAATTTTAGAGTGAATATACAATTTGAGTTGCTGAATTTTGAAGTGTTCGTAGTTGCATATAGAATGCGCTATTAGAAATTGTAATGAACAATCACCAATTAAAGTTATTGAATAACAAGAACTACAGACACAGGATATCCATTAAATAATACTCATCGGCAGCTCGGGAAATGCATAAATAACAATAGTCCACTGTTATGCATCGATAATGAAATATTTCAACAACAAAAATCAAAACTGGTTCATTTACTAAATTATATAATAAAACTGAATTGAAATAATATAAAATTTATATTATATTCATTATTTTGTTTTCATATAATTGTAATATAATACAATTTATATAATTGAAAAGATTATTTCTAGTTACTATACAATAATCAAAATATATCTAAACTACAATAACTACTAATATTGAGTTATTGAATTGCCGATTTTAAATTTGGATGGGAGTAGTCTTTCTTTTGAATGACTTCTATCAATGTTACACTTATATAGTTTTAACATTTGTCAACAGTGAACTTTAGCTTTCTTAAAAACCAAATTAAGTGTATTTTTATGAGATTTGTTTGCGTAATATATTTTTCTTTATTATTTCCTAAAAGAAAAAATTCAATACAAGTTGCTAAAAAGTTAAGACGCTTAGTTGGGTCACATTTAACGCCATCGAATTACCATTTGTTCAGAGCCTTACAAAATTCCTTCAATGATGATAATTACACTTAGTTCACTTTTGCTAAATAAAGACTAGAAGTTGACGGACAGATGGCAAAAGGTCATTGATCAAAATGGAAAATATATTATTGAATAAAATTTAATAATTATATAAAAAAAAACATGTTTCATTTGTATAAGAAAAACGGCAATTACTTTGTTTCCAACCCAATATTTGAATATAGAATTATATAATTAATACATCTAAAGGATGAAAAAACAGATTATAAAATTAACATTGCTGATACTAATAAACCTACGCAAGAACAATTTAGGTTAACTATACGATGAATTTGCATTAGAACCATGTAATCTGTAATTCGCACGAACGTTCACTTTAGCGTCGGACTCCGACATCTTATATATTTGGTATTGATATTTCATTAATAATGTACATTAAATGAGCTTTGTATCCAGTCAAAGTGTTACGATATCACTAAAGAAAACGAAGCAATATTGAATTTAAATATGCAATTAAAGTCATAAAGTTTCCTTTAGTTAATTAATAAATAAAGATCTTTAAAAGAAAATCAATTAAGTTTTCATTAGAAATTCGATGCTCAGAGTATATTTTTACAAAGATAAAGTCAAGTAAAATATGAAATATATTTGTGCTCACGCAATATATGTATTTTTTCATGTATGTATTTGTGTGTGAGCAGCTGGAATTAAATGTAAATATTGCAGAATGCACGTTCCCTTTATTCCGTTCCATTTTATTATTGTGCACTTGCTTCAATTTTTTCGCCGTTGAAAAACGTACACATTTTTGCATCGGAGCAATTTGAAAAATTAAGCCAGGATGTGTAAATATGCACGGATCAAGAATCAATTCGGAGCGTTCCGCAATTCGTGTCGACGTATCGAAATAAAATCGATGTTATGCATTACGTCCCAATTTCGAGACTTCCCCGTGTTTCACTAAGATGATGCATATTTGTATATTTATGTTGTGTGTACAATATTATGTGCATGTGCTGCTACTGCTCCCATGTTTATTGCGTGTTGCCTTTTCCTTGCATATTTCCCAACTTTTTTTTTTGTATGTTTGTTTTTTATACCGCGGACGAAGAGAAAATGCCGCGGGATTAAACAACTCCCGCTAATTTTCTCGGATAAATATATGGCATTAAAGTAACTTCAGCATTCCAACAATGGAAACTTTACCCGCCGGGCCGCTGCGGTACTTGAGTTTCTTGGAATGCCTTTTAATTTACATCCACACTCCAGAGACCAGTTTTTTTTTTCAGTACTTTTTTCGTCGGTCGTGTGCCTTTTACTTTGACATTATTCATGACAATATTCATTTCAGTTCACACTATTAGAGTCTTATAGTAATTTTCTATTTTTTTTTACATAATACATGTGTATAATAATTATGCTAAAAGTAATTATAATAATTTATTGGCCAAATAAAAATGAACGTAAATACAAAAAGTGTATAGAAAATACAACTTCTTCGTAAAAAGTAATCTATATACATATTATCCAATAAATAATATTTTAATTACATTTCAAAATGAACACAATTACAGATACACATAATTAAAACCTTTCTAACCGCCATGTTCTACAATATATAAATATGCTGCACTCATTGAATGATAATAGAGTCAATCAACCTCAATTGTCCAGTGCTCATTTTTAATTTATTGGAGCACTTTCAGTTGAAAAGCGGTGACAGAGGTTTGCTTTCAAAATAATTTTAAATTTCTCACATGCACATAAACAATTATTTTATACATATCGAAAACTAAAAATGGTTATCTAAAACTTATAAATTTGTTACTTTATTATTTTCTCACAGTTTATAATGCATTTCCAGTAAAAAACTTAATGTTTTCTACAACATTTTGTAAATACTTATAAAATGAGGAAAATATTGTTGTCTATAAAACTTTATCTATATTAAACATTTATTGTATTTAAATTAAGTTAATCTTGATAGTTAATAGTAATTCCCGAGATTTCTCGAGAATTTTAAAGATTTGTATTTTCCCGCCAATCAAACTGCATTTTATTATTAAGTCTTTATATTTATCTCTATTCTGTATTAGTTTAGTATACTCAATTGATATTTCTTTAACTTTGTGCACTATTTTCTGCCTAATTTTTTTCAAATTTTATTTTGAATTTATACGTATTCAGGAACAAAATGCGTGAAAAGTTATCCTTTTAAACTTGAATACATTCTAATCATTTGTTGTTTAAATATGTATCATGCGATACACACTCATCACATGATACTTCTCAAAGTACATTAAATTGCTTATAGATTTTGTACATTTCGTTCAAATAATTAGAACTTACTTAGGTATGTTGTCAAGTCAAGTATCCTTTAGTGTTTGGTTTATAGTAATCAGAAAATTACATCCACTTGACTATTACAAAAAACGCGAAATATTCTCTTTAATACTGTAATATATAATTATTAAATAAAAGTTGTAATTTAAATTGTTCAAAGTTATAAATCAAACTTTTTCTACGGTTCAAGTAGAGTAGATTTCAATCAGAAAGGGGCGTTATAATTAGGAAAATAAGGTTGGAAATTAAATTACGGCAACGGCAAAATATATATTACAGAAAAAAAAGTGGAAGCTTAATATTCCAATCGATAGAATGCAATCAAGAATCAATTAGAGAACGTAATAATTACGTACTCGCAGTGAACCTCACTTTTTTTCTTCTCTCTTCAATGTCGCATCGATTTTCTTCGCCGAAGAAGCTAGATTAAAATTGAGATGTAATTAAAGGCAGGGCTACGGCGAGTCCACCTGTGGAACACGATCACGGCGTATCCACTCGCATCGTTCCTGGAGCAGTCACCTTCCAAGATAGAGACGCGATGATGAAACTGACCAGCGCCAGTCCTGTGGGCACGCTGGCTTACGTAATCGAGGAGGAAGCCCTTCTGGTCAGGGTCAATAACGGATGGCAGTACATCGCAGTGAGTATTTCCACTTTGTCTCATCTGTTTTGTTAACTCATTTTTTTCTTTTCATATCTGTAATGCAATTTATTCTTGTCTTTAATATTCAACTATGTTTTTTTTTTACTTTTAATAATTATCTAGCTGGGATCGTTGATTCCTATAACCACCCCTGCACCGTCTACAACGAGCAGCCCTCAATTACGTCCGCCGTTCGAAGTCAGCAATTTGATTAATCATATCCCTAAGCAGGCCGACGTTCCCAACGTAAGTACAACCACTTTTATTAGTATTTATATTTTATTCAAACTTTGTATAATAATAATCTCTTAGAACATGTGATATTAAGAAATATGTTCTAGTTAAGTTAAGTATAAATCTGTCTTATTATATATACTTCTAACTTTT
>NW_017098881.1:130213-184330 GCF_001412225.1 Nicrophorus vespilloides
AAAAATAATTATTATAAATTACATGTTTCTTCGCAGAAAGACTTTTCTTATTTAATACAGTATAAAATTTATAAATTAAGACAACCTAAAACAAATATTAATAATTAAATTTAAATTTTTGTTTCTTATGACTAGAATACAAAAATTTTACAAATAAATATGGCGCATTGATAAAGTTAAATGCGTTACCATCATTAGAGAGAAAGGATTGTCAAAATCCGCTGAATAGTTCGGGATTTTGATACTTTCGCAATTTTCAGAGTCGGTATTTTAATATTTTGAAATTGTATATTGTAACAATTATAGTAGCAATTATATCAACTTAAATAATAAATGTCAATTTTATACGAAAGCTTAGTTTCTTACTGTATAAACTGAAAGTATGTTAATAATATGTACACAATAGTCAATGGACAAAAAGGTTTCGTACATAAGAAGTAGATTTATTTCATGTTGTAAGGTTATTTTGGTTCAATTGATCATGATTTATAGCCTTTGCCAAAAAAAATATCCGAAATAAAGGTGGTGGGTTCAAAACTCCATTTCATAGTGGAGATCGATATGCACCGAATGGATGGGGATTATAAGACAGTTATCATTTAAAAAATAGTAATTATATAACTAATATAAATTTTAATATGTTATATACAAATATTATTGTTTTAATTTCATAATTAACAATAACTGTAAACGTTTGTATTCATAACTCAATTCACAATGCAGTTATTTGGGGAGTTGAAATTAAATAAATCACCCTGTATATTCAAACAAATCAATAGAGTATATAATTTAATTGTTGGTCAATAATTCTGATAGAACGTTCGCTCTGAAATCGTGGTTTGGTATAATTTGTTCTTTGTATAATTTATTAGCTAAATTTCATCAACAATTCATACTACTTTTCTCATTTAATGTTAATTAATTATTATTTAGTTCATTTATTTTTAATAAAAAATAATTTATCACAGCTCAATACCTATCCTCATCAAATAAAATCAATATGTATATGTACGTCATATTCAGCAATTATTGACATATGGAACATTAATTATTAAATGTTTTGTTGTTCTTTGCTTCGATTATATTTCAGTTTAGGTTAAAAAATACTTGTTAATGTTTTTGAGTTTATAAAACGTAAAATTAAATAAAAAATATTAAAAAATAGTATACAAGTTATCAATAATATAAATGATATTAGACGGACATTGTTAATCTTCTAAAATCAATAAGTATAAACATTAAAAAAATCAATAGATTTAATACATAAATATTAATCAAGAATTCCGTTAGAACTTTGATAATCAAACAGTTTGTGCATGTTAACAGCATTTACCATGTATATTTTATTATTTTCATTTATTTTATAATTTAACTAGACGGATTCAAACCTATGTATATTATGCTAATAAACAAATTTAAATTGATACATTGTGTAGGTACAAAAAAAACAGCAAAAAATACAACACATTTGAAGTTATTATATACAGGTATCCCCCGACTCACGAACTAGTTTAGTTTCGAAGGGTTGTTCGTAAGTCGGGGGAATTTTAAAAATATACTTATCTTACCACACTTTCTCATGGTTTTTACTTTTATATTAACTATTACTGACTGCATAAATTTGAAATAATTGATTCAAATCAACAAAGTACTTACTTACAAATAAATTTCAATGTAGACATCACAATTATTTAATAAAAACGACAAAAGAAACAAATTCAACAAAACAGATAGTATATATATATACCTGTAACAAGTTAGAGCTTTTAGAAGTTTGTTCGTAAGTCCGTGAGTTCGTAAGTCGGGGGATACCAGTATAGTAATATCTCATTTAGCATTTAGTACGCGTCCCTAGACGACACGGCATTAAATTAAGTCACGTTAACAGTAAATAAATTATGTATATATTAAAACATATAACTAAACATAGGATTTTAGACTTTGTGTAAACGAGTTCTTACTGTATTTAATAACATAATTTTCTACACTTCTGATGATTATATAATTTCAAAAGTCTCAATATTTTAAAGAAATAAATTACTTTATTGTATTCATTATCAATACTTGCAACTATTACAATTGTTCTCTTCATAATATTTTTCGTTAATAGAAGTTATTATTATTTTATATATTTATTTTATTTAAGAATTGTTATTGGCCCAATTTTGGACTTAATTATTCTCTCCAGTAAAGTTTAGCTGTTTTGACCAAAGTGGTAAATTTTTGTTAACACACATATAATAAATCAATGAGGATTAATTGGATAATTCGGAATGCTGAAATGCTCCGAAGATTTGCGTTGGTTGCATCATCAAGGGTACCATAGACAAAGATAAATAACTCTCATCGCGTGTTTGAGATGTGTCCCTTAGGTAAGCATCTTAAGGTATATAGACGTTGAGATGAGAATGAAACAGTTGCTAGTTATTTTAGGTTTGTCCTCCTTAGAAATTTATTATGGCCATTTATGCAGGACAGTTCCAACCTAATATATAATACATAGACGCATTAACGTATGCATGTTTTCAACCGTATAATGAAACCTCGTCCATTATAAATAAACCCCAAACTGTTGGAGATCAGCGCACAATTATATATTATTTGTAACCATTCTTAAATACAATGCATAACATGATTATAAAATAACATAAAATAAATACAAACATATTATAGAACTTGTATATCACGAATGGAACATACATTTTATAATAAATAACTTCTATTGAGTAATGAGGCTCAAATTCAATCTTCAGTATTCTCGTACTACGAGAGGTCACAGCTTGTGCTCTTATGCACGAGAGTGTTTGGAGGATTGTACATAGGATTGACAGGGTGTCGGAGTTTAATGAGAGCTCTCGAGGATAACCTCTTGGCCGTCTCTAATTAAATAACATATATCGCTTATGATAATTATACATCATCAAAGTCATTTCAAGTATTTACTTTTCCCTAGCATATATTGATATTTTCAGTCCATGTAATTGATATTGCATTTTGTTCAGCACGTATTATGTTACATATAAAAAAATAATCCATTGATATATTCGCTTGTTTTCACGGGATTATGTTTGTTATAATCCCAAAGCACACTTGAACTGTCTCGAAGTATTGAATATTTTATTGCGGCGTTTACTCTGGAGATCGTGAGAAAAATATTTTACATTATTAACGTATTTTTATTATGCAATACGTTTTAAATAAATTATAAGACTTGCTTGTATAGTTTTTTTTATTTACTTTTGTAGTAATCTGTGCAAAGTTTTTACAATTAGGAAAAGTCGAAAAGAATTTATCGTAGCTATTTGCAATAATTTCGAAGCAATAAATTGCTATTATTAAATTATATTTTATGAAATTAGGTAAGAACTAATATCATGAAATCAATAGATTTAAATAGAAGCGAAACTTATAATGATTTATCAGTGTGAATATGAAATAACTGTTTAATACACTTCGAACTTTTACAATTTTTATAAGATTTCAATTAATCTTATAATTTCTTCTTGATAATAAGTAAAACAAAATAAAATATTAAACATCTAAATTAAATTAAGAAATAAATTATAATTTAGTTTTCATTTCATTATTATAATTAATATAAATTAACTTTATCTTCTTTGAATTGACTACACTTTCAGAGAGTATAATCACCAAATTCTGAAGATTATTTTTACCTATAGAATTTCTAACCTGTTGGTAAAATTAACGATATCTTACTGAACACATCTCTGGCAATGCTTTAGAAATTGAAAGAAATATACGCTTGGAAAGTTTAAATCCAGAAGGATTTAGGTCCAAATTAGTTATAATAATAGAAATAATCACTAGATTTTAAAAATCTAAAATTTGAAGAGGTTTTTTTTATAAAAATTGGATAATATTCACCCTGATTGAATAAACTATTGTAGTTTATAAAATTGTATATATTAAAAAAAAAATGTTTAATTATTTATTAAATTAAATCAATAATTCAATTATTGTAAATTAATTATATTTCAATTTATTACAGACATTTAGAATTAATTTATGAATTATTTACACGTAAATATATTATTTGTTGTTTATTTTTGAGTGAAATAATGATTCTATCTAATTTTATAGACTATAAACACGAACATAACTATAAAGAAAACAATAAATTATAATATTTCTAAACCTTATTTTTTTTAAATATATTGATAGGCTGGCCAAAGGGCTAACGACCGAGGTCTTTTCGCCCGGGAACATAAATTTAAATATGGAATAATAACAGTATTATAATAATAATATACAAATATACAAATGAAAAACAGAACAATGAGGGAAAAAAAGCAGCGGAGTAGGAACAAGTGTGTATTAATCGAGGGACATTAGGTATTGGAATAGGGATAATGTATTTTTTTTATTATGTCATAGATATTTAATTTACAATCTTATTCCTGCGAATACACTTGTCTTTTTCGTAAGCTTCCCAATGGATGTTTTTACTATGTTACTATGTTGGTTGGCTGCCGTCTTGTAGGTTAACTTCAGTATATTGATACTCTGCGATTCCACTATTCCCTCTGTATGTGTATCTGCTGCTATCCTTAACACTGTCATTGTCCATCGACTTGGCTGAACCTCATTCATTTGACTATTCATGAACGATGGCCCTATTGCTGCAAGCACCGAGAAGGCTCACAGAGGGCCTGGCTTGACCACGACTCGAATCGACGCCCACAAAATCATGGGCCCGACTTAACCATTCCGCTATTAGTACTATTTAAATAATTTAGATAAATGTCATCATTTTATCGTAAATATAATCAATCAGAAATATATATAAAAAAATAAATGAAATATGAACACATCACAATTTAATTGAATTGATTGAACAAATTATCTATTGAACATCTTTAGTTATGAATTATAGCAATTAAATATGTTCAATATGTTCAAGTAAAAAATCAAATGTTGAATAAAAAGTTTTCATGCTAAATTCTACTATTATTACTTTTTTTGTTCATTTATTGATGGTTTTGAATTACTTTATATACTATAAACACGAACACTAAAATATCCACAATTCAATTGCTTAGACCTTCAAGTATTAATATAATATGTATAATTTATATGAATCAAAAAAAAATGTAATCAAATAATAAACAATATATATAAATATACTATTTATATTAGAATTTATTGCAACTCTATTTTGAGTTATTCAATTATTAATTAAATACAGACCTGTATTTTCTTTTTTTTTAACTGCAATTATTTCTTTATTAAAACAAATCAATACATTCAGCAATTAATTGAATTAGTGGGAAATAAATTCTGTTTAAACAATCTTTATAAACCAGTCGTTCTATATTTGTAGTTTGTTACATAAATTAGAGATTAATTATATTCCAGAGTATAAACGCAAGAACATCTAATAAGAAAGAGTTAATCATTATTGATATATACCTATTACTAAAAATAAACATCAATCATTAACAACCCATTAAATAAAATCAATAAATACAGTGTATTTTTATACAAATCATTATTTTTTATTCAATAATCTAAGGATTGTTTAAAAAGATTTTATATTTTCTAAAATTAATTAAAATATATAAATATGTCTGTTGTTATTCATGTTATGCATAGATTTATATATCTCTTAGAAACACACAAATGAAAAATTTGTTAAAAGTTTTTGTTTATAAAGGCTTATTTTATGAACTAAAGAGATTTGTATGTTATTAATTACAATTTTAGTGTAGTATATAAACATGAAAACGAATTCTAAAAGATATTAACCAAAATTCCTGTTTATTTAATTAATTTTAGCGATTTGAATTAAAATGAAGTCTGGCTTATTAATTAAGGTTTGTTTCATTTGCTTGTATTCTGAATATTAGAAACGAGTTACTTTGAAACATAACATAACAGGAATATTTATAAGTACGTTTAAGCTTTGTGGGATATTGGAATATCCCCCTTAATTAAAAATAATCATATATTTTTATACTAAATGATCTTTAGTGTATTTGATTAAATGATTTCTAAGAATGATTATTCTTGTTTAAAGAGAGAACTATGTCTTTGATTTTGCAAATACATAACAATTATGAGAACTTTATAAACAATTTTGCACTATATTATACGAGATATTGTTTATATTAATTTATTTTTCTATGATCAATATTTCGTAAAGTCCATCAGATATTTGTTTGAAATGCTATAAATATGTTTTACATTGTTCATCTCATGTTAGGAATGAGTTTAAGAAAAAGGGTCTTTCTGCTAGAGAATGTAATTAATTTATACAAATAAAGAATGAAATAAAAAATAGGTCTGTGTAACTAACTAATACAATTTTCTTTTCTCCTTAATTCTGTGTTAAAATGCAAACAGTGGTATCCGAAAATGGTGAGAGAGTGGTAACCGAGTTTAGTATGCGGGATTTGTAAATTGTGCGGTCTGTAATTACAGCTGAGGATGGCGGCTCTGAACGAGGCTTACACTGGAGACGTGCACGGTGTGAGGGGCGCCGACTATGCCTGCTACAGAGAATCCAGACGCGCCGGACTCAGAGGAACCTTCAGGGCTTTCCTATCCTCACGTGTCCAGAACGTCGATTCCATCGTCAGACAGGCCGACCGAAAGCTGCCTGTTGCCAATCTACGAGGCGAGATACTATTCAATTCATGGATGGAGATGTTCAAAGGAGACGGAGCTCCGTTCCCTCATCCTCCGCGCATCTTCTCCTTCAGCGGGAAGAACGTGTTGACCGATCTCTCCTGGCCTAACAAAGCTACTTGGCATGGTGCCCTCGTCAATGGGGAGCGCGCCCTCGACACATCCTGCGACGCCTGGCACGCCGACTCTCGTGACAAAGTTGGTCTCGCAGGATCACTGCGCGGCCCCAGACTACTCGAGCAATCCTCCTATTCGTGTGATAAGAAACTCGTCCTGCTGTGCATTGAAGCCACCAGCGAGATATCCCCGCAGAGAAGGAAACGCAGCGTTAATCCCGACAGGTAATAATCATCACCATCTTTACAATTTACATAATTATTACATAACAATAATAATTAATTAATTTCAAATTAATAATCATTATAATACAAACTGATATAAGAGGTACATTATAATCTAGATTTTAATATATAATCGGAGTAAATTAACTGACAGCTACAATTACATTTATTTGGTATCCCTTATACTATCTTTGTCTTTAAATTTTTAGAAGACTTTTCAATCAATTTCCAACTGTGCCATAATATGTGTCTTCAAACAACAGATTTAAACACAATAATTACCAAATATGATAGATTTACGGGGAAGTACTGTAGTTACTTGAAAAGGATCATTTTGTCGGTTTGTTTCTTATTTTTAATAATTAATTAATTAATTTTATTTCATAAATTAATTTTTCAATACACAAAAAACGTAGTAATGATAAAGAAAAACTGAAATGATAGAGTGGTATTTTTGACCGTGACAATTTGATCATTACAACAAAAACAAATATTTAATTGCATTCATGATTTCTGATCAACAAATATCTGAACATTTTATTAACAAAAAAATATTTAATGTAATCTGTAATATTTTGATCTGGGACATTAATTATTACTGTTGAAGTTTAGAAACTATTTTTTCATCTAAAGTTTTTATATGTTCAGAATGTTGTAATCATATCGGCGGTTCTCAACATATGGGTTGCGAAATAACATGTGTCAAACTGGTAAAAAGACTGCAAGCAAGATGTCACAGTACATCTACAAACAAATATGTTGGGTCGCACAAGCTGAGAAACGCTGATATATATTATGAAGCTGATACATCATAAAAGAAAATACTAATATTATTTATGTAATACGAAATATTCAAAAGGCCCTAGGTATTCATTAAATTATCATATAAATCTCCAAAATAGTCGAATCAAATATCTAAATAAAAAAATATTTTGTTAATTCGTTGGATTTTTATATTATATAACATATTCTATATAATATTTTCAATAAATATTAGTTTCAAAATATACTAGAAGTTTGAAATAGTTCGTATAATTTATTTAATTTATAATTACCGTAATAAAATATTCTTTTTTAAAAATCGTCACATACATATTTACTACTCAATGTTAATATGGATGATGTAAGTTATTTAATATGAAAGTTATAATAATTCAAATCACAAATATTTCCTAACTGCTCCCACAATACTCGAATAATAAATCATATTACCTTCGAAGATCTGAATGGTGAGCAAATTTCTAGTCTAACAGCTGTTCTCCAAATCCTCAAATAAGAGAAATTAATTAATGTCCAACTTGATCCTCCTTAATACCATTGAATGTTGTAACAAAATGTGTACCGCACTCATTATACAACTACTGAGTTATATCAATGCAATATATCTTTAACTAATAAATAAAATGGAAACATGGAGAAGCTATATTTGTAATTGGAAATTCTTAATTAATAGATGTGATTCATTTAATTTCAGCGAGGACTTCTATACTGAAGAGGAGTACCAGCAGCTCCTAAGTGCCATCGTCTAAAGCGAATTGAAGAGAGAAGATGAAACCAAAATTATTTTTTTATTAATTTTATTTCCTTTTTTTGTACATATATGATATACATTAATTAATTTATACTCTCGACGCGCCCTTACATTTATTATTTCTTAAGTTCTTCTATACTTTAATGCTATAACTAATGTGTGTTTTTTTATTGTAAAAATTAATTTGCGTTCTATTCTAGTTATCGGATTTAGCCGCTTTCACCCTTAGGTAAAAAGAAAGTGAGAGAGATAAGGGTCGTGTGTTTTACGTGTGCGCATTTCTTGAGTTTCGTTGCAAAGGGGGTGAAACCTTGTAAAACCAATTTGCTCAATAAGTCAATATTTTATAAATTATCCAGCCGCGTTTTACCTTTTGCGTGACCGGGGTTTTCTACCCTCACCCGTTAATTAAACGGAATACACCATATCTCTTTATACATATGAATACATCCTTCATATTCGTGTAACTATGCCCCTTGTTTTACTAAATGTTATTCTACTTAATATATATGGAAAATTACTGAATGGATTGGTGAATATACTTGTTCGATGTGCGTATGATAGAACCGTCCCATTTGGACGCGCTTCTCGATGTCATTCATATCTACATTGTGTTTTATATACCCATGTTTTTTTTTCTAACTCTTCTATTTCATTTTTAATATACTACCGATCCCGATGTAAATGTATTATTGAATGTCCACGAATACTATAATTATATAAACAAAAAAATATGAATATATACTAACAAGATGATGATATAAAACTAATTATAAATAAATATAAATATATATATTATATGGAAGCAGTGTATATCAGATCTGCATTTATTGTGCATGTGCTTTTTTTTCTCGATAGGACTACAGATATGTAGTTTTTTCTTTTTTTGTTAACTATTTGTTATTTATGTTAATAAAATGTCCATACAAGAAACCACATCTCAAACATCGACTTTTTCTTTCCTTATTAAGATATGCAAAGCAGCCGGATTGAACCTCTGGATTGAATTACTCGCAGGTTTGTATGCTACACTATATACAGGGTGATTCATGTACATTTCTTATTTACTTATGGTAACGCCGCATTTTATATTCAAAACAGTATTTTAGTAACAAAAAAATAAATTTCATGTAAATATTTTTTCATGAAAACATAGAAAAATCAAAACTAATGACTTTTTTTCTAAATCATCAACTTCTTATTTTAGTACATTAAAATGAATATTAGAAGGAAGGACTGTAATGTGATTACTCATGTTACATATTTCTGATTAGGTTTTCAACGTTAATTATATAATTATTGAATTAAACTTATTTTTAATTGATATTTGTATTTAATCATTACTCACTTGAGCATTTCTTAGATAATAAAACTTAATCTATTTTGACCTGTCATTGACTATGTTATCCTACCTCAAGTGAAACTAATCTATCTTAACTCTTTCTAACATCAGTATACTTTTAATCAGAATTTCTCATCTTCTCTATTATATTTGTTTTTAATTAAGCTCAGACTCAATTATCAAGAGTTTTTATCCAGTTTCTGGCTTTGACACTTGGCGACAGACGTCATTTCGCGACCTATATGTTAAGAAACACTGCTTTAGACTGCCCAATTTTATATTTATCAACTATTAAAGTAACTATGTGTTTTTTCATTTCAATAAAAAAAATGCGTTTAATGGAGTTTACAGTTACAGTTACTTTAAACAAATGTTTATAAAATATTTAACTAACAAATTTAATTAGATGCAAAAAGTCTGCATACTACTCATTTTTTTAAACTATCCAAATTTACTCTCTAAACATAATTCAAATGCACCTGAACTCTTTAAACAGTTGCAAATATAAAAAAAAATATACTGAATTTTAAGATGATTTAAATATCTATGTTTTTACTGAAAACTAAAATAGATTAAATAACTCTAGGATATTACATCTTTGTCGGCAGAATTACGAAATTAGATCCATTAGAGAAGAGGAGCATTCAAGTGATAGAAATGATAGGAATTGAAACGCCGCTAACATTCGTCAAAATCAATAACGAATTATAAAAGATAACCGGAACGATTAGAGAGCTTTGTGATTCAATTAGTAAAGCTAGATTATTTCAACTGTAAACTGATTAATTGATCTAAAAAAAACCGGACTAATCGAGAACTTTAAATATGCATAAAAGTCAACAGAGACAAATTAAAATTTAGTTTATTTTGAAATTTGGAAACCGTACTATACTGAATCCGCACTGATTGAAACCGCATTATGCGATGTTATTAACAATTTAGAAAAAAAAGACTGTATTGATCTAAATATATACGTATTTCGTACTTCATCTTTCTATTCCAGCAATTCGTTTCTATAATCTATTAGTCTATTAGTCCTAATGCTAATCAAATACTATTAAAAATTCACGTTGCTTAACTTTCATGAAATTTTTATTCATGCATTAATGCATAATTCTGTGAATATTTTCATATAATTAGAAACATTCATCTAGAAGCATTCAATTGTAGAAGGAAATATGTGGTTATTTTAATTCGTATAGTTTGCTGTTTGAAACCGTGATCGTGTAATAGTTTTTCTGTGTATAAAACACTAGACATTTATTTTATCCCATGCATTATTTACGAGTTGAATCCATAAACAGGATAAAAGTATAAACAACGTATTTAGTTGAAACCTAGTCACCAAAAAAATACACTTGATATAAACCCGTGCGCTTAGATAAATCCTTTTAAAGCTTTAGTAGAAAAGTAATTGTGATCCGTTTTTTTTCAATATTTATGTTTATCATAACCTCTGTGTAATCGATTTGATTCCACTGCGTATTGTAACTATAAAGACTTGATCGGAAATTTGAAGAACACAGCACGTATATTTAGATGTGGGATAATGCACGATAATCGGATCAGCTTCTGATCATTTCCACTTATCTAGCCTAAACACGGGTTTGTTCTTGTTTACGGCCAAATTGAATCGATGGGAGACCTAATCAAATTTGCATAGACTCGAGGGCGGAAGTAATTGTTATTGTCTTTTATTTTATTTTTTGTCGTCAACGTAAAATAAATTTGCTGTGCACGTATCCATAATTGCTTTCTGCATTGGGTGTATTGAGACCGTTCATCAAGGTACATTACCTCTCATCGCGTAGGGCAGTCATCTTCAGACCAATCGATAAACAACAGTAGGGCTTAGCTTGTTTCTTGTCTTCTAGGATGGAAGTTATACTGTGGCTCATAATATTTTACATGAACTCTCTTAAGTGTTGTTAAAGTTTCGGAGCTGAAGAAAGTTTTTCAAGTAATAAATTAATTTCATAACCCACAGCGTAATTTATTTCTTGTGTATTTATTTTTATTTTTTTGTTATTTGACTTAATTGAAAAATAATAACTCTGTATGACAATGTGAAATTTAGTAATTAAAAACTCATTTTGGAAATTGAACAATAATGTTTAACAATTATGTTTATATTATAATTGATTTATTTTTTTAACTCAAGGTTTTGAAGTAATTAACAAAAGGAAACTGTGCACATTAAAAATCTCTATAATAAAGCTTTTTATTGATGGAATAATCTATTTCTATATTTCATTGGTTCTTGGTGGTTCTTAAATCTAATTAAAATGATCCAATACTTTTAACAAAAATGTTTCTTTTTTGATATCTTTATAATCAAAAAAGAAACGTTACTAATTTATTTTGATTATATTGTGTCAAAAAATATGATGATTCCTAAAAATGAAGAAATATACTAAAATTATCTACGAGCAATTAATTGTTTTTATTGAATACAAAGTTGCTTTTTTTCAAACGAATTTAATCTGAATCCAATATAATTGAAGTCTACAAATGTAATTACAAAATACTAAAAAAATGATTATGATTATAAACAAATTTAATTATAAATCTCTAACAGTCTAAACAAAATTAAAATAAAACGTTTTTTTTTAATTAATGATATTTTTGTTTTGGTTTTTGTATAATTTTTCTAGGTTTCTTCATTATTGTATGTTAATGGAAACTAAAAAATTTATAAATATAATGTATTTATTTATACATGTTTACAAATCATGCCTTTATTTCCAGTCTGCAATCCCTGCGGTATTTGTCAGAGACGGCGCCAAGGGAAATACCGATGCTGTTTCATTATCCTGTTTTCTTCAATTGCGTATCATAATATTTTCTTTATTTTTAGCATAAATTTGTATTTTCTTCTTACAATCTGTTTTACATTTTTAATTGGATTTTATGTTTCATCGTTTTTGCAATTTTTTTTTTCATTCACAATAAATATATAATTACTATTTATATTTTAGTATTTATTTAGTATACAGTATATAATTCTATAATATAAATACAAAACGTGCATTTTTTTTACTCTAAACTTATAGTATTTTAATATTATTGTTTTTAATATTTTATTTAACATTAGATAAATAGGAAGTTTTATGTATATTTTGTATTTGCTACGTTTTATTTAGTATTATTTGATATATGAATTTGTGGAAATAAATATTAATTTCATAATTGTCCACGTTTATATATTACATTATAGTTTTAGAAAAATGGACATTAACAGTGTTAATATTATTTGTATGGTAATATTTCTATTAATATAGAAATGTTAGTTAATGCCCATAAATACGATTATTTACTTTTGGAATATATAATTTGTCCATTTGATTCGTCCTAATGGGAGTAAATGCAATAATTAATTTGTAATGTAATGTAATGAAGGTGATGTTAGTATTCGAGGCAATTTATCATTTAATTCCATTTGCAGACTGAACCGGACAACTCCCGACGTTATCCACATTATGACGGTCGGATGCAAGGAATACGATGTTAAATAAAGCAGACCCTCTGTACCTGCATCTGCGGAGATCAGTTCCTGCTGCTTGAAAATACGTCCACCTCCAATTCGCTTTAATTAAAAGTTTTACTTTAACCATTCCCTTTTTCGTTCGACTATACAATTTCTACATCATTATTTGATAATGAACAAAACATTATATACACTTTGTTTTTATTAGAATGTTGAGAGTATCTCAACTTTGAAACCCTTCAAATATGTGTACGTTAGAATTGTTAATATTATTGAAATGATGAAATAATCCTAAATTATTTATAGATTTAAATTGTACTTTTTGGTTCATTAAGGTAAATGCATGTTAGTATAAATATATTTAATCCTCGACGTGTCAATTTTAATTAATATTTAATTAAATGAAATCCTTCAGGAATAGGAAGCAACAAATCTAATTAGAATGCATTGGCCATAGTTCCGCTACGGACGTGTAACGGAGTTTCCAGTTCTCGGGATTAATGAAGTGTGTGGTGGTAGTTGTAACCTTTTGGGAAAGATCGATTCAACATTTTATTTACTACAAAAAAATAAATCATCCCACGGATATAAATTACAACATTTCAATCCAACAAAGTGCTGTTTCCGCACCACTGCTGAATGAAGGTGATGGCATCCGAGATATTGGTTTCCGGATACATTTTAGCAGCCATCGTCAGCTTCGACCACATATCCTTATTAGCTGTGTAATTTGAATTCATAAAGGAGACGGCCGGATTCTTCACAGGATAACCGGATACGATGCACGGGCTTTGGCCCGCCTCCAAGCTGGATTCGTAAAGCCTCCTCTCATCCATCGGCAGATTCTGCAATACCGGAAACAAACAATCAGATCAGACCATGTGCACTCGCACATTGTTTCCGAGTTGGTTGTTACCTGATCAACTTTCTGATCCATGCTGATTGCCAAAACCCATTCCCTAATGCGATCATGCTCGTCGGTTTCGTCGTGCAAGAACATCTCTTCGGGGATCGGGACATTGGATGGGAAGTCCGTCTGACCCAGATCCGTGTGATCAATGAGCTGGTTCTCGCCATCTTCGATGGCCTCGCATATGTCCAAATAATGGTTTAAAAACACGAACGCTTCAGAATTTCGACCTTCCTCCCTCAGATCGATACCTGTAATAATTACATGTCCGATATTAACGAGTTGTGTAAATCGTGTCGACTCTCTCGACGCATTACCCGCTTCGTAGAAAGCCTTATCCGCTGGAATTATGTCCGTGTACCGGAGGAGAGCTACGGAAATCTTCATCCCGATGTTTTTCAGCACCTGCACCTGCCGGCAAACGCATCTCAACCCGTAATAATGCGAAATCAATAGAACCGTTTGGAAATGGATCTTGATTTTCATATCAATATTTGGAGCTACTTCAATTCCGTTCACCTAAAAAATGTTTCAAATTCTCAATTATGTAATATTAAAATATATCTGAATAAATGAACATTGTACATCCATTATATTTATTAAGAAAAAAATATATATATGTGCATGTATAGTATAAATAAATATTATTATATTAAAAAGTATAAACTTTAGAGTAAAATTGTGTTATTGTATTAATTGTATTATATTAATGAGCAAATATTAATTTATATATTAAAATGAATACTACGAACAAATATAAGTTGAAAACACATTTTTAGGTGTAAAGTTCGCTGTAGGAGAAATACACTTTACTATACGTAAAGTTATATAATTAAAAGATCTTGTGGAATCTCACGGAGAATAATTAAGTGAGTAGCACCTTCAGCAGTTGATCCTACCAAACCAAAGGCAATTTAACGAGCTTTAATGAGTGGGATAGTATTAGTGCTAGTACCTAGAATTCCCATCCAAAAGGGCGTTTATTGATAAACTTATGCTGTTTAATCAAACGGAAAAGCCTACCCTGTTGATATTTATAGTTATGACCACTCAAATAATGTAAATTTAGTGTTTCACACCCTTTTATGCTGCTTTCTTAATATTTGAGCTTTATTACCTAATTAGCCTATTTATATTATTTAAAGTTTACAGTAATATTAATTATCTGTTATTATTTTAGTAATAAATGGGCAAACATAGACAAATGTCCAAGGAACCTGTCTATTTTCATTTAGAACAAACAGTTGCTTACCAATTCTAGAAGCATTTGCCTAAGCTGTACCCACGTGTTGTAGTGATCTGGACCAGAAATGTTGGGCATTGAGAAGATATTGGCCGCAATCCGATTGTAAATATTGAAATTTTGTGGCGTCGGCGGCGCGCTGTGTGATAAAAATAAACTGAGTGCTTCGAGGGTAAATCCATCCCTCAACAATTGTGAGGCATACTGAGCCACGTATTTGTACAGTACGACACCCCCAAAAGTTTTTGCCTTCTCGATACACCTCACCCACTGACCTTGTTCTGCTAGCAAATCCAAAGCCCCCATAATATCTGTAACACATCAAACAAATACAAAGTTTTACATGTTTTATAATAAATACGTATGCTATGGTATATTACCAACATCGGCCAATTGTTCTATATTCCCTTCTTTAGTTAATCTATCTTTATATTTGCCTTCGATGTAATTCATCAAAGAAGGATCCAATTCTTTCGCGATTTTCTTCGCATTCTTCCAATCTTCAATTATGATAAAGCAATCAACGGCGTCTTTCACCAAATCAGCGCTGATGAACAGTTGAGCGGCAGAGCTGTATTCTCCCATATCTCTCAATCTAGGTGCTAATATTTTGATGATATCTTCACTTTCACCACCAAATAGGAACTTGTTAACCATATCGGCCGCCCTTAGCATAGCTCTAGTAACTATTTCAGGTTCAGTTATATCAGTGCTAACTTGCAGCAAGCATTCAATAGCTTGCTTATGTTGCCCAGCCAAAGCCAATTCATTCGCTTTAGACAATATAGATTCCATTGTAATATTACTATCGGTATTATGTTGCTTAGTTTTATTATTATATTCAGTTTGAAGTGCAGGGAGCAGATTTGGTAAATATTCTTTACAGACGCGTAAAGCATCCAACCACATCTCGTTCGATTTATAATTCTGAACGATCAATTCAGGAGCTTGAGCTCTCAACAGCAATGACTCAAACTCTGAAAAGTTCTTTTGAGCAAACGATTGTACTGCCTGCGTTTTCAACACTTCTAAAACAGCTTCAGGAACGTGAGTTTCAGCTACTCTAATTGCGCTTTGCCAATCACTTGCATGAGTGTACATCATTACTGCCTCTTTCGGTTTTCCTGCTAATATAAATTCGGTTTCAGCTTCATTAAACTTTCCATCATCTTCTAGAGACATAGCATAGTTATAATGTACTTCGTTTTTCTGTAAACTATAACGTATTAGTTTTAATTATTGATTAATAAGTATATTTAATACCTTCGATGGTAGATTTTTACAAAGTTGGAACGCAAAATCGTATTGGTAAGTTTCACATGCGTAATCTACACCAGATTCTAGAATACCAAATTTTGTGAGAAGTTTGATAGCTGAGTCTATTGGTAAAGTGCGGGCCCAAAGGAATGCTACTTGGTTAGCAGCTACAGTTCCACCGTTCTGTTTTGCTACTCTGTAAGCTTCTTCCCACATATTTAAAGTTCTATACATGTTCATGGCTGCTTTCCATTCTCCAACAGCTAAGTAGTGAATTTCTGCTGCCCGGTGCTTGCCTTGAGATTCCATCTGTTGTGCTAAATGCATGTGGGTGGTTGGTAACAAATCCGGATGATACAATTCCACCAATCGAATCTTCAAATAAAATGTATATCAATTATTGTATTAGTAAACTGAATTAATGATTACCATATTATCGTATTGTTCGTTGCGTTTGTACATGGTTATTGCTAAATCAGGAGAGTCAACGGCCAAGTATAACTTTTCAGCCTCTCGGAATTTTCCTTCAGTTTCCAATTTTTCAGCTTGCTTCATGTACATATCACCCACTTCATCTTTATCCAAATACTGTGAAGCTATTAAATGAGCTTTTTCCCATTGACCGCTGTTATTGTACATATCTACTGCTTCTTTATATAATTTTGCTTTCATATACATATTTTCGGCGGTAGTAAAGTCCTAAATAAAAAAGAAAATATATTTTATATAATTACTTTTAAAAATTGTTAATTATTATTAACAATTATATTGTTTGCAAATAATATAATTGAAAATTAAAATATATTACTTTTGTGTCTGCGAGATGTTGGCCAATAATGGAGTAGTACTTGTTCAGGCTTTCGTGTTCCTCGACGACCTGAATGATGTGTATCGCCTTTTTCCATTGTCTAGCAATGATGGCGGCGTCCAATGCTTTCAGGCTGCATCCAGCCTCGATATAATGGCTAATAGCAGCATCCGTTTGTTTACTTTCCACGAGATAATCTCCCCATTCTTCCTCTAAAGTAATTACCTGATCCGGACTTATCACCCTCGCCAAATCAACAGCTTTATTCCAAACTTTTCCTAAAGCACCGCACGTAGTCGCATTCAGCACATTCATGTTATAAAATCTCCAGTATGAAACAATTTACCTTTTCTATAACACTCCATCGCTATATCCGGTTTATCGTACTTCACGTAAATCTCAGCGGCCGGCTCGTAAAGTTCCTGTTTGATGAGCTTCTTCAAAACGCTGCTCACCAGATTATGATCCTCCATTAAATCCGAATGAGATAGCAGTAAATTGGCTACTTTTACTAAACGGTTCGATTTCATATACATCGCCAACGCTCTATCATAATCCCCATCCGATTCTAAACTTTGACCAGCTTTTTCAAATTGACCCGTCTTCAACAGCAAACTCATGTATTCGTCTCGTAACTCCTGAAGTTTATTATATCCTCTCTTTTGTGCAATCCTATAAAAAGTTTTAATAGTTTTATAATATTTACGCCAAAAATGCAGTAAGTCGCTATAAAACTAGAATTGTTTGTAGACACTAGTACTTCAAACATTCATTATCATTATAGATATAATACAAGTAATTGTATAAATAAAATTCAATATCTGCCAAGTTACTTGTTAAATTAGCCAAAAATTTAATTTAATAAATAGATACGTTGTCAAATATGTAGTATTTTCAGCTTACCTAATAGCATCTTCCCATTTATGAAGTTTCTTGTACATATTGAGAGCAGCTTCCAAATCTCCCTGCTCTAAGTAAATATTTTCAGCAGTTTCCAGATCGCCATTAATAACGGACAACTTAGCCCAAACATTTTGATCGTAGTCCTCGCCGTTCTCCATTTCATCATTTATATTCTGAATGCAGAAGACCTTCGAAATATTCCCTAAAGCCGCGTAGCAACGATCAATCAAATTGAGATTATGTTGCTTTATAGCAATGTTAGTCAAGTTGCACCACATTGCCTCGGCCTCAGCGGACGTCCCTATAGATTCCAAGAAGAGAACGGCCCTTCCGTAATCGTTGTCATGGATCGCGGTACCAAACTCGACCAGTCCCTCATCCAGATCAAAAGTTAAACTCGCGTTTCCATCGATCGAGCAAACTTCCGTCTTCCCATTATACCGAACGATATCCACAACTTCACCTTTAACATTTAGAATCGTTGGTCTCTCCGGCAGATCGATATTATACCAAACGGCCAAAGTTGTGCCAGACTGTGCAATCGCAACATCGCTACTCTCGACCCATTGCACGAAGGTCACGTCGCTATAAATGCACGCCTTACTCCCACTTGTTACGTCGACCAGCAACAACCTGAAATTATTTGGAAAAGAAAAAATAACGAATCTTTGAATTAATATTATCGTCTTCAGCACCTCTGCTTGATATCCCTGAAGAGAAGCTTATGACACGTTTCGTTCAGCTCGAGCCAATCAATTTTCGATTCGTGGTTAATCTGTGAGATGCCCACGTTATAAACCAGATCGATAATGCAAATAGTTTTCAAATCCAGCAGATAGGCCAGCTTTTTGTTATCCGAGGTTGCTGTGCGCTCGTTCAAACGCACGCTGATTAAATGAGGATTCGCGAATTCCGTTCGAACCGAAGCCAGGACCTCGTTACATCCGTACTCTATTAGACTCAGCTCACCCGCATTAAACACCAAACACGCCGACTGATTTTCAAAATAGAACTTCTCATTTTTACCTGAATTATTCCACGAAACCTAAAAAAGTATTTCAATACAAATAACAATAATATCTATAATACTCACTTCACTCATTAAATTCCTTATTATATCAGCTACTAATAGAGTTCCTCTTGTCCTGGCAACAATGAAATTATCTCTGCCCATTACTTTCAGATCTTCGATTTCTTTGCCGTAATCAGACTTCAAGACTAAACTCTTGCTTTCATCTTCGAGGCTTCTAACCAACACCTGACTGGGACCAACGTAAGTTATCTCCAACTTATCTTTCCACACAGTCCTCTTTAGGACGGATTCGAAGAGGAAAACACAACCATTGTAAGAACCACAAGCCAACTTCGAGCCATCATTCTTCCACGATAATGCCGTAACTGAGTACATGTTTTCAATTGTCTTTGTAGGCGATTCTTCCCAAACGGAAACGGCAGGATTCCAAGCAAAAACTCGCAATTTGTCATAACTCCCAATTGAAACCGCCTAAAAATATTATTATAATTAAGTAAGTTAATGTATTGTTATTGAACCAACATCGAAATAGCTTTGAAGGAAGTAATTTTTATATATATGAAAAAAGTAATAATTAACTTAACTTAATCAATGCTATTATCTTCGCAACAATAAACTTCAAGAATTGTTACAACATAACATTGATATTCAAGCAAATATAGTTTTTGGTATAAAAGATTATTAGCACTTTATCTTGTATCTAATTGAAAGTTAATCAGGGAATTGCTGTATTTCAAGTATTATGTAGTTCTCAGGACTAATATAGCAGTATTTGTGAAGCTAATACAAAATGTCAATTATTAAGTAGGTAGTAGTTGAATTAAGGTAAGTGGTAAAGGATTTTAATTCATCCATTAAATTTGAATGTTACCTGTCCGCTGGGGCTAGAACAGGCAGCAGTAAATTCAAATTCGCTTTGATCTTTTGTGTAATCGAACTGTTTGACGATTCTCCCGCTGTTGTTATAAACTACAATCCTCTTATCGCATCCGGCCGCGAATACGAAGTTCTGTACCCAAGCAAGGGCGTAAGGTGGAACGGAGTGCGTGAGGATCCTCCCTTGGGGCTCGTCCTCCTCGTTCCTCTCGGTTACGAAAAACCTGATAACCGAACAATCCACGTGTCCGGAGATGAAACCGGTTCCAATGGAATTAGGAACCAGCGAGACCACTAAGCTTTCGCTTCCATACAGAGTGTGCGATTTATTAGATTTGGGCTGCAAGGCTCGAACTTTACCATCCAGGAGGCCGCAGATAATCGGACCGGTTGATAACCATACGATGGTAGTGACCGGCGATGGCTGCGGGAATTTGTTGCAAATCGCCTGGAAAATACTTTAGCTTTTTACGAGGCCCTAAAACTTCTTTCTTACTTTTTTTTTTGTTCATCTGTTTCTTTTCTCTTCCACTTCCCCCGTACTTTCTTTGTTTTTTTTTCAGTTCAGTTTATTTTTACTTCCCACCCTCTGTTCTATCTCTGTTTTTATCACCTTCTTTTCGCCCCAGTTTTCACCGATTTTATAAACGTAGACGATGTTGTCGCTCTGCGCGACGGCCAGTTTTATAGAGTCGGGGCTGAAGGCGAGCCCTTTAATAACGTACGATTTCTTTCCCGCTTCCGAGTCAGCTGGCTTCGTCGAAAACCTGTCGCGTCTTTCACCCTCATCGTCGAACAGAATCACTTGTCGCTCCGAAGTTGCGACAGCTAGCTTCTTATTATTTGAAGACCAGACCAACGAAACAATCTTATATTCGCCTTCCTACAAAATAGCAAAAAACAAAACAAATTTTTAAAATACTCATATTTCAATTAACTAAAAACACAGTTGTAATCAATCAAATCACTCTTAAAGAATAGGAACAAGTAAATGACAATACATTACATAATTGATAAAGCATAACATATAACGTAAAATGAGTTATTACAATTAATTTAACTATTATACAGTTAGCTATTCAACACTGGTCCCGTTTTTTTGTTGTAAATTATGTATACTGTAATTTATAAAATTAATATATTCAACATACAGCTAAATTATTTCATCAAATTAAATATTACTATATATTAATAATTTCAAAAAAAATACCAAACTAAAACTGTACATTTTTTTAACATGACAATTTATAAGTAGCTACTTTTTTTCCTATACATAACTATAACAAAATATTAAGACCTCGTTTAGTGCTTTCTCGATTAACGCTGATTCGATATAAAGCAATTTTATTTAGCGCTTGTCATCTAGGAATGCATCCTAAGCTCTAAATACAATCTTACTGTACAAGAAGTATGAAAACCAAACATATAAAGATATAAATTATGGAAGAGGATTTTTATTCATGATTAACTGAAATTATATTTTTAATCATCAAATTAATTTATATTTGCTTGTTTTAGTATATGAAAACCATTATATTGACATTATGGAGTCGATCTGTTATGCTGTCAAAATGAGCAATGTAAATATTTGCCATCTGCTATTTACCGTTTTTTTGAATATTTATTTTTGCGGCGAAAGATATAAATGAATTTCATTTTTACTGAATATCTGCTTATACTCTGATGGCTATCAAACGTGATTATAAATAAACAACTTTGATTTATTGACTAAAATATTTAAAATCACGTTTATTAATAATTGGTTATTTATACTGATGCACGTAAAACATTAAATTATTTTTTATAATAACATATTTCTTGTCGATCTGTGTAACATCTATACGAACGTATTTACATTCAGATGCGCAATTGATTGCGTAACCAAATATATAATGTAGATATGATTGTTGCATAATTATATGTTGAAACTAATCAATATCTCAATGTGTAGTGTTAAGTATTGGTATTAATTATGTATAATCTATATTTCCGCCGTACCCACGAATCCGTGGGCGCCAGTTCGAATCCTGGTCAAACCAGGCCCTTTGTGAGCCCTCTCGGTGCTTGCAAGACCATCGTTCATCACAGATGGACCGTACAATGAATGTGGTTCAGCCAAGTCGACAAATGTCTACTGCCATTAGATTTAATTAATATTTGCAGGAATAAGATTGTAAATTAAATATACTATGACATAATAATTTTTTTTTATACAAAACAAAGAAAGTAAACAAAAATAAAATAAATCTATCAGAATACTTTAAGTTATAACTATTATAATACTATACCATTTATTATAGACCTTACTATAGAATTTTTGTATAACATTTTTTTTAAATTGAGCAAATTCAATATATTTCTCAAAAAATAGAATAGTAAAAAAAATTGAAACTTTTAATCTTTATATAGAATATGTTCTTATTATAGTGTTGAACATTAAAATTACTGAATACAAGAACATTCGTACAAAAATTACTAATTAGACAATAATAATGTTATTAATATTAAATAATAGTTAAGGTGGATGCGCAAGGTCACAAATTTGTAAACTTATTGATTAAATGGAATATGAAAATGCTTTCCTAATCATTTGAATAATTAAAACTATAAATTTACTCAGTAAATTACTAGCAAAGTTTCAATGTTTAATTATTAATTAGAATCGCATTAATGCTCATAAAATTATGTATTATATTTCATGTGTTTAATTAACCAATTAATACTAACATTCGGTATTAAAGAGAAAACATATTCTCGTAACTATAAAATTGTTTAAAGAAATTAATATATAATTCATTAAAACTAAATAAATAAAACAATTTTGGGGCAGAATTTATGGTCAATTTGTATCAAGTGACTGTTTTGAAATTATATATATTTATTTTGTTCTTTTTATTTCTTTATATGTTTTTTTGTACGACTGATGTAATAAACATTATTATTATTAATACAATTTTATGGATTTCTGTAATAATGATAAACATGATAAAAATGATTTTTTTTGTATGAACATTTATAAATAATTTTGTGTACTTATATATTTTAAATTTATTTTTCATTTAAGTTTGTTTTGAAATTTTTAAACTGAACTATAAAAAATCCGAACTGTTCGAAGCCGCACTATGCGAGTTATTGTTATATATTTTGTATCGACTAAAAATGTAAACTTGAACATTCTTAAGAAAACAATATTAATGAAAATGTTTTCCCAACAATTTTAATAATTTAATCTATAAATTTATGTAGCAAATTACTATCAAAGTTTAAATGTTTAATTATTAATTAACGCTCATAATATTATAATTTCATGTTTAATTAACCAATTAACACTAAAAATGTAAACTTGAACATTCTTAATTAAAAAATTTTAATGAAAATATTTTCCCTATAATTTGAATAATTTAATCTAAAAATTTACGTAGGAAATTAACACTTAAATTCAGTTTTAAAGAGAAAACATATTCTCGCAACTATTAAATTGTTTAAAGGAATTAATATATAATTCAATAAAACTAAATAAAAAATACTATTTTATGGGTTTCTGTAATAACGATAAACATGATTTTTTATTTATGATCATTTAAAAATTCATTTTTAAGTATGCTTTGAAATTTTCAAACTAGTCTATAAAGTATTCGAAGCCGCACTATGCGAGTTATTGCTATATAAAAAAAATCCTTAAATTAGGAAAATTTATTGTTTCAATAAAATAAGTTGTTTAACTTCTATGGCATTTATTTTTAAATAAAGTTAGATCGTCCTTATAACCATTTGTAGATTATTTATTTAGTTTTCTTTTGTAAATTTTCGTATAGAAATAAAATTAGTTATTTATTTTTTAATTTCTTACTTAACTTATGTGAACAAATCACTAATTTATTACAAAATGTATATGAAAATTATACGCATTTTAATGCAACTGTAATAATACAAAAATAATTAAAAAAATAACATGTTTTATTTGTTGTTCTTTAAGAAAGAAGGAAATAAGTGCGATAAAAGTGGAAAATAAACCTACAGGAATTTTTCAATAGAAATATTTTCTAAATATAGATTCAATAGAATTGGTGAGTAATACGGTAATTTTAAATAGAAACGTATTTATAGTGCATTAAGTGCAGTGCAGGAAACGAAAATGCGGGTATATACTTTTTTTAAATACCAGAGAGAATACGCAATAAAAATATGCAAAATTGTTTCAGTATTTAAAATACTTTATGGATAAATAAATACATATATTTTTTGTTAACTACGTATAATAATATAAATGAAATGTATGTAGGTTGACATCCATTATGTAGTTGACATATTTCTCTGTACAAATTAGTATAAAATTCCATTAGAAAGAATAATTTATTTAAGATATTCATTTCCAATGAACTATAATGAGGGAAACCTCCTAACTGAAATAACATATTACAGTCAAACCTTCTATATTGCAATTAATTGCTATGACGCAATATAGAAATTGCGTTATAGGAAAGTAAGAATTAGTACAATTCATATCGTGTAAATTTGAAACTTCATTCTAATTCTTTACACAAATCTAGTTCCCTCTTCACATGATTCAAAATAAAGTTGTCAACTCATTTATAATCCAAATTTTTGTCAACATATGTATTTGAGTAAGATGTATCAATTAATTCCATCAATTCCTCCTGGGAGACTGTCGCAATTTTTGCTCCGCGTTATATGAAAACCGCATTATAGGAATGTTGAATGTACTAATAATTTATTTCATTAATTATAAGTAAATTGAGTTTAAACCAATTGTAATATCGATAAAATAATTTTCTGTAATTTATGCATGACGTATGCCACGTTGACAGTTTATTACACCAACTAATATGAATAGTGCACATAAATATATTATTATGTAAGTTATAAATTTTACAGTAATGATAAGAATTAATTCATATAATTGTGAATATATCTATTATGTAATTTATGTAAAACGTTTCCTTACGGGTACGAATTTTGTAAATATATGTTTACAAAAAAAGAAGTATAAAACAAACAGCAAAACAAAACATAAAGTAAACTTATGGATTAAAGTAATTACCTGTGCTTCTAAAATGTTCTGCAAATATTTTAACTGCATCTCGAAACGTGGGTTTGTTGTTGTCACTCGTGAAAGAACATTCGAGTACAAGTGAGGTTCTGTTTGTATCGTTGATGGCACGGTTACCATGGAGAATGCGTTACATACAATGTGCCGATGCACGCAACAATTTTCAAATTAAATTGTTTGCCGGAATAAATTAATCGAAAATAATGGCGGATAGAGAGAAAAAAGTATTTCGTACAAAAGCTGCGGACGGTAAAAGTTGAAATCAATTAATTGATGATTCAATTAAAATACCCACAATTGACATTGTTCATTTAAATTCAATTAGGTATTTAATTATAACCGAAAGATGCATTCGATTTACCGTGTTCGGATTATTTCCGCATTGCACACACACACCGCTCACACAACAATGTAGTTTTGTAATTGAGTAATTAAGGAAAATAACTAATTACGTTTTTCAATTACCTTTCGAAAATAATTATACGAATTTAATTGATAAATTCAATTATTTATTCAAGATTTTAATTGATGTATTTACTAAATGATGTTTACTCATTACATAATAAAAATGTTGTAATAATTAGTAAAAAAAAACATTTATGTGTTCCGTCATGCACACATTGGTCTTTAGACGAAAAAAAAAACTAAATTATGTACAAAAATCTGTAATGATAATATATGTAAAATTAAGTTAAAACAAATATATTTTAGATAACATATACTTGCAAATACTTGAATAACACGGTTAATTAGTTCCGTGCTATTCAAAATCGTTTTATTCGACACTCCAGATAAACATTTTTAACACTTTTGTCACATATTTTTTTATAGTTATACTGCAACCCAATTGTTAAGAGCATTTCAACAGTTGACACAAGCTTTCATTTCAAAATTCGTTAAACATTTTACATGATCCGATGTTAGACCGCGACCCATAGGTTGAGAAACACTGCTCCAAGTCCATATATAAATGGAGATTCAATTCCAATTTTTTTATTTTAATAGATGTTTTTAACTGTACAAGATTTAAATCAATTTTCGCCATTTTTCAGCATTTTATTTGATACTGTGGTTTATATTTAGAATAGTTTTGAGCTTCAAAATTAACTATTTTTAAATGATATTTCCTTAATACACTGTTAAAGTGATGTAATAATTAAAAATAATAATATTTGCAATAATTAAATGACTTTACAAAATCCCAAAAAATAGATTTAAGAATAATAACAACAACAACAATATATCTTTCAATAATTATAGAAACAATTGAAAACATTAAAGTGAGAATATAATAATTTATTATCAACTACAACAAAAGTCTATTGAGCTTAGATCTTTCCACCTGTATCACATAAATCAGAAAAAAAGAAAAGTAAATTAAAGTTTATATTATTTTGCTTGTTTCTCTCATTTCTTTATATAAAATTTCTCCAATCCTAAACACATTAACACTTTCTCTTCCGTTCCAGACTGATTATTTGTGAATTATCCAATGAATCCTTTACAGTTCACTGCAATAAATCTACCATGCAATAACGCACGATCAATTTTGGTTTGCATTTTATATATTTATTAGCAACATATTATTCGTATTTATCCAGAAAATATTAAAATAGTTAACTTACTTAAATACAAATACAAAATTCTGTTTAAAAGTGGACTAATCGAGGACTTTATTATCGCATAAAAATAAACAATACAAATAGAAACTTGACTTTATAGAGCAAAATAATCTGATTATTTATGTATAAAAAAATTGTACTATTGTGAATTCAGTGTGTATCAAAGACGCACAAAGTATTGCTATTTTATAATATATGAATAAATAAATCTTACAATTACATTTGTATTTTGATAAATTAATTTTTAATAATTCGAAATCAATGAATTTTTTTATATTTAAATAATTCATAAATTATATATTCCAAGCACATAAAACTGTCAAATCAATAAATTCTATTAAATGCAACCGTTTCCATCAAAAAAAGTTTTGTGTTAAAATATAAAATTTTCGTGAAATAAATGTAATCATATAATAAAATATTAATGGTTGAGTTAAAGGATCAATTAATCAACTGTTACAAAGTGCTATTGGACATAGGTCTTCTCGTTCAAATAAATACATTTTGTATTAAAGATAATAGTAATATTGCAGATATTTTCAATTATGTATAGATAAAAAAGTATTTAATTACGTTGATCAAATTAACTTGACAGTACTACGTGTTTCATATATAAATATCAACAAGATTATAATATTAATTCCATTTTTGATAAGATTCCTCAGTTTATGACATATTTCACAATAACACAACTGACACATTTGTTTTAAAGTAAAGTTATTTTATATGACATCAAATATATTTTGTAAATAAATATACCAAAAAATCACATTTAATATTTATCAATTATTTTATGACATGAACTGCTATAGTCATCAGCCATGACAAAATTGTTATCTTAATGTCTGTATTATATAATTTAATGTGTTGTTTTTGTTATTAAATTGTGAATCATATATTTACTTTTCCAAAATATACATTTAACTGCTTTAATAAGGACATTGTTGAAGGTCAATGCTTCTCATTGTCAGAAAACTAGTAAACTTAGTAAGTACTTTTTTTGTTAATTTACGTCAATTAGTGTACAATAATACAAAGGAGCTACAAACAATAGTGCGGAAATTAAATTGTTACATTGATTTGCGCAAATGTAATCAAGGATTATAAAGCATAGAAATGTATTACATTTATAATTATGCACAAAAAATATAAACTGTGCATTAATATAGTGGATGAATTATTTATTCTACTAAAATTATCAAAATATTAAACCGATAATTATCATTTAATTTATATGAACAATCTATTAAAATTTATATTATTCATTTTTTTAAGATATTTAATGGGTTTTTGCACTTAAAATTCATATAAATTTGATATTTTGTCATTTTTTTTATCTAAATTTAATAATTTTCTAAAAAATAATTTGGTGTAGTAATTTTTATTTTATTTTTGCTCAATTAAAATTTAGTTTGTTTTGAAATTTTTAAACGTAACAATAGTGAATCCGGACTATGAAACTTTCTAATATAAATAATTTGCGCAAATATTTAAATTGCACATTATTAATATTGTACAGTTATTTTATATCAAATCAATGTTTCAATATTCTTCTATTATAGTAATTAAAAAAAAACACCGTTGAAAGTCTCAGCCTATTTTTATTATTAGCATGTAGATATTTTGTTAATTTATTTTATTTGTAGAATTAGAACACATTACTTATTCATCTGTAATTCTTAGTCACACGTAGAGCTTCTGCTTAAAATATCCTATAATTATGTTTGTCAATCAGGAAGTTTAAAGGTTTCACATTAATTACATTTTATATTCAATCATTTTATTTGTTTTTTTTTTTGTATCTGAGCACTTTCTAATATATTAAATAGAATTTGCGAAAATATCAAATAAATTTATACAATAAATATTAGTAAATAATATATTTAGACTATGATGAAAAAATGCATAAGAATATTGTGTTTATTATAGTTAATTATGGAATGTTCAATAGTATTTTTATTAAATTTAACATTGAGACAATTTACTACTATTGCTAAATGATTTCTAAGTAGCTATTTTTATTACATAAATTATTTAAACGAATATCAATTGTGATATATATATAAACTAAATAAGAAGTTGAAAGCATTGTATATTAATTAAAATATTAAATTAAACAATTTTATTTGTAACTGCAGGTTTTCTAACATAACTTTTGTGAAAAAATAAATCTATTTTCTTAATACTTAACCTGAGTGATAATAATTATAATTGATATTATTTATAATAAAGTGTTTAAACTGTAAGTAACTTTAAAGTGATATAGATTATAATAAGAACTATTCCATAAAGAAATTAGTGTTTCAGCTTTCTTAAACATGTTTATAATTTAATGTGGTGTTGTTTCTATGTTAATTGTTGTAGTTTTAAGTACTTCCAAAAAAAATGTATAATCCAATGTTAGTTATTATTTAGTTATTTGAAGAAGCATTGTTGAAGGTTACTGCTTATTATTGTTTAGCAAATAAGTGCAGTTGCAAGTAAATATATTTGTTAAGTTATGATATTTTGTGAAGCTGTTGAAGCGTTTATAACTCATGTGTGTATCTCACTTCTTCATAGCTCTTTTCATTTTACAAATCCTCTGGATAACTTTCTGGATGATGATCTTGAGAGTCATGGTCGGTGGTGCAGGTCTTCAGACTGCGTTGATGTGCTGTATGTTGGATTACAATTGTGAAATGGTGCAGTATAAAGGAGGGGAAGAAAGAACAGCAGGAAAGCGAGCAGCAAATAATTTCGCTTTGGAGTGGATACGGAGCGGCGCTCGGGAGTCACGTTGGATATGCGCAGTCTTGTCCTGCGACCCACGAGTCGCGCTGTTCGTCTCGTCAGCTGTGTTATGTCTGCTTGCCGTTTGTTTACATCGTAATCAGCTGTTTTTTGTTGCACCTGAGCAATGCCTTTCATCTCGAAGGATTGGCGATCTCCGGGCGAGCTATGGGTGAAGACGGACGAAGGATGGGAGAGAAAGAAGGTCCTGGAGCACGGCAAACTGCTGAAGTAAGTCTACCGACAAATCGATTTCGCGTCTGCCGTGAATTTCTTTGTTCTCGGTTGTAGCAGTATTAAAATGGCCGTATTTATGTTTAGCAAATGCATTTCTCGCTATATTTAATGCAGTCATTCCAGCTGCAATTCCGATCCTCGTCCCGTCCCTTGTATCGATCTAAATTTAGCCCTCAATGTCATGCCTTTCCACGCCGTAACGAGTTTGTTTATTTTTCTCTTCGCAGGCAGCAGGAATCGGAGAAAAATGAAAGTGCGGCCGTGCAACCGTATTGCCACATAACAATAAAATGCACACGAGAGGTAAGAGTTTCGATATTTCTTCCGGGAATGTCGAAATCTATAGAATTTGTAATTGTAGATCGCAGGATTTAATGAATTGGATGAGGTCGTTAAGAAGCTGGACTTCAGAAGCGCCGTGCGCGATGTTCGAAGATTCAACTACATCTGTGCTTTGCTCGATCTTTTGGTCGGGCAGCAGATGACCGCCCTTTCCGGATGTACCCAGAAGGTCCTTCTGGCGATGCTCGAAGAAGTCGCTAACTATGCCACTGCCAACCAACACAACCCCAGAGCGCTGCGACGACTGCTCACAAAATTACGAGCGCTGAGCAATGCCGAACAGTCCGCCTGCTGGGGAGGACCTCTTGGCTCGAAGATGCTTTGGAACCAACACTCGCTGACAATAAAACGCATCCAAAACAACGCGAGCAACTTTAAAATCATCGAACCTTTACCGGGTTCACGGCCACAGTTCCTACAGCTGCCCGAGGAATGCATCAGAGAGGTAGTACTCAGACTTTCGGACCATAAGGATTTGATCTCCGCTTCGGAGGTATGCGATGAATTGACTGCCATCGTTAACGAGAAGCGCGTTTGGAGGGAATTGACGAGGTTCCATTTCACGCCTCATCAGATCGACACCATCAAAGCCAAATTAAACAAGAGCGAGTGGAAGGACGTATATCACGCATTGAAAAGGTTCTACGCAATCTCTTCGACTTTGTCTCTTAATTATTTTAATTTAATTTTAGGAATTACGGCGTGAGCGAGGAGAGGCAGTACGCCGAGATGCTCTCGCTTTGTCGCTACTGCTGCTGTTTGTTTTGGAAGTCCTCGGGACACCCTTGCATCGCCGACCAAAGCCCAGAATTTAGGGCCAGAATCGAGGAAGCCGGACGCGTGTCTCCTCCCAGTCCGGTCCCACCATCCGCTTTCCTCAAATTCTTCTCATTGTAAACGACATGAACGATGGAGAGACTTAATATTCAAACCACTTCTAACATGCGCTTCGAAGACATTTTGCGTCCTCTCGTAACATTTCTTCAGAGAAGACTATTTTTTTAATACTATTAACATAGCTTTAAATCGAAAGAATATTTTTTGTAGTCATTACTAGCTGGTGTTTAACGTGTTCTCGGTACAAGAAACCTTGTACATAGCTGCTGAAAAAAAACATCATTGTAACAATAATTTGATTACAAAATTATTTTACTTAATGAACTGCAGCTAAAATTATATTGAGTATTTATAATTTAGGAAATATATTTGATATTTATAATATTTATTATACATTTGATATACTTTTAACGATTTATGCAATTTATTGCAATTATTATTGTTTTATTCGTGTTACTAAAATGCATAGATTTACTTTAATTAAATAACTGTGCAAATGTAGTACATTTCTATCAATTAATCCTAAAGATATTAACCTTTCTTAAACAGCTTTCCTACAGCTTCGCTTCTAAACCCTTTAAGTTTTCTCATTTTGCAAATTTCGTATATTAAAATCAGAACTGATAGTAAACAGCCTAAGGTAAACGTGATGTAAATCGGCTTACATTTATTAGTCCCAACGACCAAAATATCGCGATTCGCCAAACATACAGGTTTACCCGTTAACCATTTCGACGAAATGCGCTTAAAAATTCCCAATTCAATCATTTTCCTATAACTAAAATTGAAATGAAATTAATTTGTGTTAGATATAATTGTGTTTCAGATTACGTGATGGTGAATATTTCTTTGTATTGGCTTCCCTTCTTTAAGAAAACGTACATCTCTTGGGGCTTTACGATGCTGAGCTCGTTCAAGTCGCATATCTCCTTCAACTCCAGATTCACCTCAATCAGACTGTAAACAGTGTCAGTTTGCGCGTGAAACGCGATCGTTCCTTCCTTAATCAACCGAACTCCCTCGACCAAGTCGTATTCCTCAACTCCCGATTCCTATCAATATATATATTTTTAATTTATGTGTTTATGTTGTATTATTTGCACTTTGTGTTGTTACATTAAAGAAACTTTTGATGAGAGAATTGTTTTCGTTGGATAAACGGATACCGGTTTTGGTGACCTGCTGAATGTTTTGGAACGGCGGCGGGGGATGGCTTAAAAGATCTGAAACCATCACGGCCGTGTAGTAATTGTACAGCAGGACTGCAAGGAAGAGATAACTGAACAGTATTATTTTTCCGGAGATGCAGGTTGGTTCATAATTCGATCCTGAAATCATTGACAAATTATTATATTCTGCACAAATTCAAGCTTCATTTTCTTTAACCTTGTTGAATCAAAATTGATAACGTATCGCTAATAATAGCAGACCATTCCTTGCCTTCCCTACAATTGGTTCTAACCAATTCTTCAGCTCTCTGATTGAACTTTATATCGAAGAAGTATACAATTTTAAGCAGTAGCATTACCAAAAACGTCGATCCCAAAATACAGTACCAAACCTCAGAAGACATCGTATCCACATACTCATTTCTTCCTTCGAAATTCCCAGGATTACGAAACACGAAACAAGTCCTACATTTTAATACAATATTTATAAGCTAAGAAAGTGTATTTTCTTAAATAATAATTGCAAAAAAAATATGAGAAAAAAAATCCAATTAAAATTTTCTTTTGTGCTAATGAAATAAATAATTAAACATAATTAATCCTATTTTACATAATTCGTATATACCACATGTTACGATTTCAATAGCAGAAATGAAAGTTCTCTTCCGCACTTTCTTAAAAAGTGAAGTGAACAACGCAACAATTGCGCATTTTATTACACATTATTTTTATTATACCTGTCTAAACCGATTGGAATTACCTGTACAAGTAATGCGGCACTATAAAATCAAACGATCCTACTGAATCCTCGTTAATAAAACAAGAAGCAATTGCAAATTCGCTACAATTCAATAAGTCTTTGTTAAATCCTATTGAGTAAATTCTTGAATCCTTAAAGACTGACATAAAACGTGAACTAAAATATTAAAATGATTATAAAATTAAACATTTTTAAGTTGTCAATTCACGTAAAATTGTGATAATTCCTTAGTATAGTGAAAAGTCCAAAATTGATTTTATCCTGTGGATCTAAGTACTTAAATTTCGTATCCAATAAATAGTTTTCGATTGATGAATTTCGTGTTTGATCGACAATAGTTGAGACATTTAAATGAATTCCAGATAAATCTTTTCGCAGGTCGTAGATGGAAAATTTCTTCAGTTTTTGGAAACTTCCCAAATTTATGATTTTGGTTTTACCATTAATCCCATAAACGTCGTAAATGAAATTAGTGGTATAATCGAAGACTTTAACATCCGAATCTAATCGAAGTTTTGTAAACTCTAACTTTTTTCTAAATTTATCTATGTTTGTTATAAATAACCATTTATTGTTATAATTCAGAGCAACCTAAAATAATAAATTAATTTAACTTTGGTATTAAATGTTTATAAATTACCTTTGTTATATAAGCCGAGTTTTTTGTACAATTTGCATCAGTAATCGTAATGTGAAAGCCATTTAAATTATTAACTGAAAATCGATTTGCAGATCTTATTCGCTCGGAACTCAAAGCTTTTTGAAGCTTACAAATATCTAAAATAAATGTTATAAAAAACAGGAAAATCTACCAAAATACCGGACTGTTTGAAACCCGATTAATCAAGGAAGTAAATATAAAGATTAACCGCACAAAAAGGTATAATAAATTCGGACTTATTGAAGCCGGACTATGCGAGGTATTGCCTGTATTTACCTTTGTTGTCCCAACAAGTTAAAATAGTTACATATTTGATATGAAAGAATACTAAATAATTAATTAATACTGTGAACAATTCCATTATAAGAATGCACAAAACTGTGTTTGAAAATTGAAAATTTATCGAGTTTTATACGTTAATCGGCTGAATGCAAATCATATCAGTTTAATTTAATATTCTCAAAAGAAAATATCAACTGACTGACATCGGCGCCACTTTGTAGTTTTGAAATAAGCTTATTGCTTTGAGAAGTGATTAAATATTAAAATACGGTTCATACTTAAAGCAAAAACGAGCTGAATTCGAGTGAGAGAAACGAAAATGGTGCAGATTAAATCCACACTGTTACTTACAATCTTATTTCCATGTTGCTGCTTGTTGCTAATTTATGGAATTGAAAAACGTGGAATTGATTGAATTGATAACGTGTAATAGGAAAGGTAACGTTTCAATATATTTAATTAAATTGAAAAATGTAGAATTAATTTTCTGTAATAGAAAATGAGATCTTTTGATATAATTCTCTATTTAAAATATTTTATTTTTAATTATAAATATTTAGAAATATATCGTTTTACAACAAATATACTTTATCTGTCTCGACTAGTTGTGATATATTGAAACTGGAATGGAATGAACATATGGTTTAGTGTTTCCAAACATTTTATTTTAATCTATCGAGGAAAAGATGAAATTATGATGTAACATTCTTGCGTAGTTTTACCGTAACGGATCGACAGATTCCATGTATTTAAGAAATTCCGTTTGATATGCAAACTTGTTCGTGTTTTTCTTGTATATTAAGCAAGATTACTTATTTTATTTCTTAAAGAGATGAATAAATAATAATATTATTTGTACATTATATAAAACATATGGTATATACAATATTTGCAGCTCCAAAGAGAATTCAAAGTACAAATTAATATAAACTCAAAATATTTCAGATACACAATATTCCTATTATTTTAAAGGTAAGATTTGTGAAATAATTATTACGTAGATAGATCAGAACTATATTTATAGTGCGTTTTTATACTATCAATTACCGTAAAGCGAGAATTACAATATAATTAACTAAATAATTAGTGAAATTGATGTCTACCTAAATCATAAGACATTAAACTCTATATTAACTAATACTCATACATTTTGGGTAACCCCAATCTTCATTTCATTATTTTGACTAGTAAATTATCAATTAGTAAAATTATGTTACAAACACATTATACAAATAATACGTATGTGTAATATTAGTTATGTATGTCATAAAAATACGTTTTATTAATAATACCAAGAGGTTTTTAGTGAGTTTAGTATGTAAAATTATTACAATATCTAAAATGTAGGTCTTTAATGTGCTATAGAATATAAGTTAATTACATAAGGTTCTCATTTTTAGATTCTATACTATTACAGAATTATCTGAGTGAACATTTTATACGAAGCGCCATCATCGAAGTGGATTATTTTATAGTTAATTATAAAGGTATCATTGAAAATGCTAGTGCTATTTATTACAATAGATACGGCTACGTCTTGGATCTACACTGTCCAAATTCCAAAACATTTGTAACCTTAGTAAGTAATCACAACTAATGTATTATTATGTATTATTCATAATTATTATTGCACTTAGGATGCCGATTTGACAAAGTGGAACTCTAGATTCGGAGACACGTACAATTGGTTGCTTTTGGATGTGGAAAATAGCATTGTAATCGAGGATTATTTTAACGAGGCGAAACTCAGGTTGGACTCGGAAGTGTTTGTGGCTAGGCAAGAAGGGAACAGTTACAAACTCCGAGAAGTTTATAATCCAGGCGGAGTCGGTGCAAAGATAGTTTCAAGGGATTCGATGATTTTTAGTAAAGGTAGTTTTCGTTTCGTGATCGAGAACAACTTCTATTTGGCGCGGAAAAATCTCTCCGGTTTAGTTATTAAAACTACAACTGTGGTGAGTGTACATTTTATAAGGTTATTGATTATTTTTGTAAATGTTTTTGTGTTATAGATTACTAAAAATATTAGTGGAACAGCTGAAGAATATTTAGTTAACAGGAAAAATATTGACGATGCTGTGAACAAACTGAACTTCGCTCTTTTTCTGCACTTAGTCGATGTGCATGAATTCAAGTGTGGTATTGATCAATTTAACTTTTCGATGGTAATTGATGTCTTTTTGTAGGTATACATTAATGACAACGTACACGTGGTATGGGCCAACACCGAGCGGAATTGATGGAGGATTGACGAAGCATCTGTATTATCGTGAAGCGGATGTTTCGGCAACTTCCGGTATCATGACGAGAGATCGAGTCACCGCCATAGATTACCTAATATCCACCTATTATTTTGGGTTTGCATTATATAAAATTGTGAAATAATCTTTAATATTTGTTATTGTGTTTTAGTACATGCTTTATCTTCAGAAACCCGAGCGCCGTTGGTAAAATTCGCAACCAGTTTTTCGATCCTTTCGCCGCGAAGACTTGGTGCATCTGCTTACTGTTTCTGATTATACTCACCGTATTTATAAAAGCTACCTTTTATATACATGGAAAACTAACTAGAACGCAAAGCGAGAGAGGTTCTTGGTCCAGCTCCACCTTGAATACTTTAGCTGCATTCTGTCAGCAAGGTTTGTTTGATCTTCAAACTTTGTCTACCGGAATCTATAAAATCATCAGAAACAAAAAATGTCAAGAAAATCATTACACATATCTTTACGTGTTGCTTCTTGAAAAATTTAACTCTGTAAATATAATTTCAATACTCTCATCTAGACAATTTATTTAACGAAATTAAGCAACAAAAATTACATTTTATTGGCAAACTTATATACAAACTTGAATGATATGTTTAACATTCTCTCTAAAATTCAGGCCAACTAGTTGAGTTCAGTAGTTTCATGAAAACCAATTTATTGAAGATACTGAAAGCTTGTTATTTTTGAAGATATTGAAACGGACGAGGATAATCTGACTGGACGAATTCTGATCCTGTCGTTGATGGTGCTGTCCCTGCTTCTGTACAATTACTATACATCAAGCATCGTATCCGATCTGATCAATTCCCGCACGGCGGCTTTTTCGACGGTCGGCGAATTGGTGCATAGCAATTTAGATCTAGGAATGGAGGATATAGCTTACACCGAGAGATTATTCAAAGTGAATTGGAGCGGTGGGGCTTAATTAAGGTCATAATTTGCAGTTTCGTTCCTTTTGCAGACGACCATCGATCCGGACATAATCTATTTACGGGACAAGAAGATTCTGGCGCGCGGCAAAAAGCCAAACTATTTTAATCCGACGGAAGGCATAGCCAGAGTTAAATCTGGAGGCTTTGCGTATCACGTGGAGCCGGCGACCGGATATCCGCTGATCGCTAAAACCTTCGACAGTTCGCAGATCTGCGACCTGTGCGAGATCTACGTGTTCAAGCCTACTCTGATATACGTGCTGGCGCAGAAGAATTCACAGTACAATAGGCTCTTTTCCATCAGGTGTGCAGTTTTATTTTCATTTTGGTATGTATAACAATGCGATCTTCAGTTACAGGAAATTGATGGAGAGAGGTTTAATGCGTAGGGAGACTTTGATCTGGCAAGCGCAAAAGCCCGAGTGCCTTTCCAGCGCGAACGTATTGCAAATCGAATTGGAACAAGTTGCTCCCGCATTCTTTGTTCTGTCGTTTGGCATCATTGCTTCTCTTCTCATATTAGCATTTGAATGTCGAATCAAACTCAAATCAACTAAAAAAATATAAAAAGCTTCTACATCAGGGTTTCCTAAACTTTTTCGGTTTGCAGCGTACTTAATATATCAGAACTTTTCCGCGGCGCCCCATGCCAAACATTGGTTAATCTCAGGGCGAACTTCAAGTTAATATATCAAAATTTTAGCTTTTCACGGCATTCTTATAGTACAGGGAACTCCTGTTCTACATTATAAAAAGGAAACATGAGCCAATAGAACATTATTAAGGCGCATTTGTTAAATTAACGTCCGAAAAATACGCTTGTTAAAAAAAACTAAGTAATATTACATACTATTTTTATGTCACTGTTTTCAATTAGGAATACATCTTTATAGTTTTTGATTACTAATAAAATGTATGCGGTAGATCTTTTTTTATAGAGAGGAAACCTTACATAGGGAGTCGTCGTACTGTGGGATTTTTTCTCCCCTTCTTCGCCAGGATCTGTATCGCTATACTACTCTGCGATGCTGATTGTCTTTGCCTCTCTGGCACTTCCCCTACAACATGTTAATACTGGCCTCCACTGCCACTATCCTCTGCAGCCACTGTTCGTCTTTTTATTTGCATAGTAGCACCTCTGATATGTACGCCGCTACAATATCCCTGCTCTCCGCACTCTTCAGCATTTCACTGACAACATTTTCTGGCTCTAACAGAACTTCCAATTCTGCCTCCTCCTTGTACTTCCTTCCAACCCATCTGCAGCACCCAAATAGCGTGTGCTCAGGACTATCGTCCTCATCACAGTACCAGCACCTTTCGTCCTTCTTCGCGATAAAGTGCAGGTACTTGCCAAAGCATCCATGGCCAGACAGCACCTGGCTCAGGTGAAATGTTGTTTCACCGTGCTTTCTGCTTAACCAAGGCTCTATTTGAAGAACAAGAAGCTCTATTGCAGGTGTGCCACACACCTGCTATCACCTGCACTGCGTCTCGTGAAATTGTCCTATACGCGCTGCATATCCTGCGGTAGATCTAGAATAATATGCTGGTTAGTAATTTAACTCATAACTATGTTTATTTTGAGATAATTGTTTAAAATAAGCTTTGCTACTTTATATTAAGTATAATAATTATTTACTATACTTATATTTCAAACTTTTAGGAAAATAAAAAAACTATGATGAGCTTTGTACTTGTTATCATTAACTATTCAAAATCAATATTAACTAGGTAATCATTATCGTAATTACATTATTGTTTTATTATATTCATGAAATAAACAATAACAAATAGAGTTTATATTATTATTAATTCAGGAATAATTAAATTAGTTTCAAATAGACACAAATATTATTTTAATCATTTGAATCAACATTTTCATTATAAATTAATAAAAATTGATAAAATATTCCTATAAACCATGAATTGTATTTTATAATTTTAATTAATAAATATTTCGAGATATATATATGCTAATGAAGGTTTAACACTATATAATAGAATCCCTTTAATAGAATATGTATGTATTAGCCTAAATCCAATCAATCACTGTTATAGTTATATCCCCTTGCAACTTGACAGTTTATTTATGATGTAATATCTCTATTATCCGGCCAATTTCAGAGGATATCCTGTTATTATCCTACTTGATTATAGAGTATAGGATTAGATACTTATGTATTAATTTTGGGTGAGGTTTAATGGACAGTTGATTATAGTTTCATGGGCGTTTATTGAGTTATATGTGATAGTCAAAAAAACATAGTATTAAAAAAATAATAAATGTTAAAAAGAGACATATAACAATTTTCGCAATCAGTTAAGAGTTTATACAAAATATTTATTTTATTTTTAAAAGTTAAGTACAAAACACAAACGAAATAAGTAAGGTTCAATGATATATAGCTTCAATATATTTTTTGTATGTAGATTTTCTAACGTGAAGGGTGACACGTATGAGAGGGTTGATCATAATTCGCGTAAATGTGTATGTAGTATCATCATTATGAATTATACAATCGAAACGTGTTTCTCATTTAGTACAAAAGCTATGACTAAAATGAAAAGTTAAAAGGTTCGTCTATACAAAATATTGTCGATATGACAAAACATCACACATCATGTAATATATTATTATTATTAATATTCTTATCCTTCGACAAGTTAATAAGGCATTATTTTAAATACAACATTAGTATTTTCCTTCATTTCTTTTATGTGGACAATAATTTTGTAGCAAAACAAAGAGAAAAAAAAAACGGATAATAATAATATAATCAAAACGAAACGAATCATAATTATTTGAGTGTATTTAAATATATTACAGTGCCACCAAGGATAACAATTATTTTTTTAAAAAAAGGACTAGAGAAAAGAACCGAAGTGAATTCAATTCCTATGATTTGCAAGGCACCAATATATACAATTACACAAATAAAATAATCACAGATTAATTAAAAAATAATAATAATTGAGAGGAAAATTAACATTTTTTTTATATATATATAAATTTCCATTAAGTACTTAAATATTATTTAGAACTTTCCGCTTAGGTTATTATGAGATATCGAGATACACAAATAAATTAACAACAAAATAATAATATTAATCATAATAGTAATAAACAATTTCATCAGTCCTATACGTATAAAAGAGTCAGGGCCATGAATCCCGCTTCAATTTCACCGATTTCAGCGACTCCAGACAATTCATTAAAAACCTTTCCAATTTGCTAGCAAATAACAGAAACATCGGGTCAAACTTAGGTCAGAACAGCCCCTTCTCCTTCTTCAAAGAATTCTGCTTCCAGATCGGCAGTTTTTGGAACTCTTCCTTCGACATTGAAAGCAACTTGTCGAAGTCCTCCAATGAAAGGTAGTTTTCCAGATGAGTGGGATTCACGCCATCCGGGAGCGGCCGCTGCAGCAGTTCGCTCAATGGATACGTGGTCCTTGTCAGCAACGTCAATTCTTTTTCGATTAACACTTTGTCTCCGGCTTTCTTTCCCTCCTGCAAAATAAAAATTACAGATTAATAATGCTATGGAATGAAGCATGATTTGTACGTGTACTATACCTTTATATTTAATCCAGCAATATCATCCCTATCACACCAAATAGGGAATAGATTGGTAAAGGAGAGTGGTTCGAGTCCGGCCCAAACCAGGAAAGCGGGCGCCGTTTTGGCTTCGAAGTTGGGATGCCTTAGAGCCCAATAGTCAATAGCTGTTTGCATGGCAGCCTTCCTCTCCGCCTGCCATCGGATTGCTCCAGATCCAGTTTGTTCGCTTAGCTCTAAGTCGGTATCCCTCTCGGGCCACCAACCTTGCCACAGCCACAACTCATGTCCGTTGTCCAACAAATACAACGCTACAATACAAAATAAAATTGATAAACCATTTTATAACAGTTTACAAATAATACTTACCAGGCTGATTAGCTGAATACAATTCGGATTGCAAAAAAGGATAGGGCGTAACGAAATCCTTGCTTCGATGCTGGCACAGAGTTTCGGTGACCTCAAATTTACCGTGAATACTATTGAACTTGAACAGTTTCATGGTTTCCTCGTATTTCTCGTTACTTTCCAGCAGACTTTCATACAAGTGTCTCTTCTCTCCGAGACATTCCAAAAACGATTCATCTTCCTGTCCTTCCTCGTACACCTTCAACTCAACTTCATCTTCCAAACCAAACTCCTCTGGTTTCTCGCTTAAAATAAATTCTTGCATCGTATTTGTTACTTTCTTTGTTTGATCGGAGGCTTTGCATCCTTTCCATACGACTACAGTATTCTTATTGACATAAACAAAGGTAGTTCTGCTCCTCAGACTGCGCATACTACACGGAACCTCGACTAAACTGCTTTCGCTCTCGACTTCTCCGCGACAGATGTAAAGTCTCTCGTCATTAATGTCCTGATCACGTTTTCCGCTATGCACAAACATTTTACCATCAAATAATTGCAAGAATACAGGAGGTTCCAATCCTTGTAATACTCTGCATTGTTTCGCATTTTCCACTTTATCTAATTCAATGGTTAGTAAAGCTGCAACGCCTTGTTCGTTCATGGAGGAATTCTTTCCGAGCCAATAAAAGTAGATGCAGCGATCTCTGCCCACTTGAGCATGTTTGGATGGTTTACCACTTAGTTCCCTTCCAGTCACGGTCACCCTAAACTTCCAACGTATTATATAACTGTCACCATCGTAAAAGTGCCCTTTGGATTCTTCCGGCAACTCCTCCCACGTATTTTCTAAAATTCTCATATTTGTCACGGACAGTGTCTTGATCTCCGAGTGGATGTTCGTCTCTTCGTTAAAATAGTTCCGACCCCGTCCCAAAAGACTACCCTCAGTCTCAAAGTTCGGTTCGACATACTCACAGATCAATTCATTCGCGTTGCACGGTTTTATGTCAATAGTGGCCTCACTGTTGTTCTTCTCGTTTCCGCTGTCCTTGACGCGAATCACGCGACTGTAGTCGGGCCAATCCAAGAATTTCTCCCTAAATAATATAGTCTCTCTGTGCTGCGAAATTTTGGCAAAGATGGCCCAATCCGGCCTAGCGTCAGCTTTCAAAGATTGATCAACTTTAGCTCTCGCTCCCAATACGTTAGCAATATTCAGAGGACAGAGTTCACAATCCGAGTAATTATATCCACTATCCCACAATTGCTTTGCTAAGTTAAGAGCGGTTTTCTTCACATCAGGATTAGCGGTCTTGCCGCTCCAGACGTACATCTCGCTACCAAAGTCAAATACCAAAACACGCGACGGTTGGAGCATCTCGATCTTCGGGATTTTACCCCAGTATTCCTCGAGCGGCACCAACTCATCGTTTTCAACATAATAAATCATATTGGTATCAATCATTCTGGTTTCATAAACTTCGTCCTCGTCCGGATGCCCTGCTTCGACGATTTTCTTTTCGTCCGCATTGAGCAGCTTCCAGAACTTGTCCGAATCCTTCGATGATCCATAGGATTTCTCTCCTAAAACAATCGCTTTCTCCACTTTGCAACCCATGTCGCGAGTGCTCTGAATGTGATTGATAATATCGGCGGCGCGTGATTGTTCTATAACGTTCGAATAGCTTCCGATGTAATTGAAGAGAGCATCCGGAGTAATTAAGATGTAATTATCACCTTGATTGATGCTCGTTGCTACCGGTTCTACAAGTCTCGTCTGAACGTGTCTCCGTCCTTTGATTTGCAGCAGCATCATGTTGTTGAACGGCAAATACGAAATGTGATTGTTCGAACCTTTCTTCAAAGAAACTGCCGCAAAATCTTCTTTGCTTGCTAATCCGGCTAAAGCTTCCATGGCCAAATTAGAATTTCTTGCCACTAAATACACAGATTAACAATAATTAATTATTTTCTAAAAAAAAGAAACTGATGATTCACTTACATTTTTCAACGTTCAGTCTTTTCGATTCTCTCTCTGCGATTCCCGTTGCAACTTCAGTGTATTCGCTCTGGATGTCGGAACGCGCCGCGAGCACCTTCAAAGGATTCTTGGAGGCGCCTTTGACGCGCCTCTGAACTCGTACATTCTTCTTTTGGACCAAAAGCGTCTCTGTCTGTCGACTCACAGAGTCGAAATCGTCCAAAGACACTTCCACCCGTTCTTCGGTCCTCATTTCCTTCACGCTCTGGAAGAAACTCTGGAAGGTGTCGTCATCGGGCCTCGTCACTTTTACTTTCCTACCGGAAGATCTCAAAGAACTATCGGAACCTGTAACCAAATACGGTTTTAGTATTCCGTTTTCGGAATGCCAAGTGCATTAATTACCGGAAGAATCGTTTTCCGCGTTATTCGGCACGGAAATACTTCGTCTGAACGTACCGCCGTTATCGATTTCCGGAGAAACCGGGGTAGAGATGGTCTCCTTCGTATCATCCCCTGAAACATCATTTTGAAAATTAATAAAACAAATTCAAATTGTAATTATAAAATGTAATTACCATCTTTGCCTTTGAAACGTTTAGCTTTGGGCATCCTCCTGACCTTATCGGCTATGGAGATGTTAATTGAGATGTTGGGCACGTCTTTGATCTGCTGCATCCTTCCGGTAACCGAATAGTTCGTAGCATCTGACTTCTCGACACGAGACTTCCATTGCTTGGAAGACGCGTCCAGCTCATCCTTCTTGGCCTTGAGATTGGAGAAATCGGATAATTCGTCCTGTCGTCCCAAACACATTAAGTATTTAATTACAAATATTAAGAAAAAGGCCACGGCCGCGGTTAGCGCAAACATCCACATTTTCGCGAAAGTTAAATGAGTAAATATTCTTAGCGATCAATCCAAATGAGCACACATCAAGGCTGCACACTTGATAATCGACTGAAAATGGTTTTGCGGTGAGCAACCGCGCTTTGCTTACGGAACTAAAATAAAAAGTTAAGTCTATAAACGCGTATGCGTACTAAGCAAAAATTGGCACCTTTTTCGCTTCGCGATTACGTCACATTCGTCGTACACTAAAACATTCATGTATTTGCACCTGCATTAATTGTTAATAAGATTAAACCATATATTGTGTATCTTCCCTTTATCGCTGACAACGTTCTAATCTTTATTATTTTAAAGCAAAAACAGTAACCCAAATTACTTCACGGGCCACGAAGTCCGTTTCGTGTAAATGCATATGTATTTGTGTTACACGCGCACAAAAGAAAATCATGTATCATTCATGAAAAGCAAGTCATTAACGCAAAATTAATAATTTTATAAGCAGCAATTAACTTGGCCGACTGCACTAAAGAAACCTCACTTCAATATAAATTGATAGCAACTGACTTATTTATTTATATTTTTGCGTGAAAGAATTGTTCAAAATAAATTATTTTAAGTTTTTTTCAGATTTGACTAGATTCAAGTATATTAAAAAGTAAAAATAATAATGCTTACACCTTCATTTTGATCTGTTGATGATCTAGCCAGACTGCAAACTCTATACACAATGTTTTGTTTTTGCGCGAGATAAGTATATCTATTTCTTATCTTAGTATTTTATGATTGTATGCATCAAAGACGTTCACTCCCATTAAAAAGATTACTACATTTGATATTTCTGTTTTCAATTTACTCAAAATGACTTAAACATGCAAAATTATCATTGATTATATATTACAGTATGGATATTAGCCCTTTATAACATTGTTTTATTTGTTTGTATGTGATTGTTATATTTTATTATCAAATATAAAGAAAATTAACAATAATCGTATTCTAATTCCACATTTTCTCTTTAAGATTTCTTATTACAAAACATTACAATTATTTTCCTTTTTTTTCTAATTTTGAAGGCATTGAATAATTCAATGCAACAACTCTAACAAATGAAAAACGCTGCAGTATTAAACAAGATAACATATATAGACATTAAATTTTGTTTTTAATTTTCATCAAATAAATTGGATTTATAAGATGAATTGGATTTTATATGATGAAAAATGTACGCAAGTAATGAGAATTATTTCATTAATCTGGGATTCCTCTTTGTATGTATTACACAACATTAACAGAAATTGCGAGAACTCAAATATAGAAATAAAAAATATTGATTAATAGCTCAATTTCAACATTTAATGTATTTTCATGTAATTCAATAACAATAAAGAAACATTCATTTTTTTCTTATTTATTTATGAAATTCATTGATTCGTTTCGACCAAAGTATTTAAGACTTTGGTCTTAAATGAATATTCAATTAATTTTAAGTAACATTAAATTAATATTGTCAATGAAATAATAGCTATTATTATATTTTTGAACTAATTTTATAATCCTATTATTTATAGATAAAGATTAATAATCAAAGCGTTACTGTCTATATATACTCTATATATAGACATTAAACTCAATCTGAATTGAGCAAGACCCAAATCTAATCATAATGAATAGTATAGGCAACTTATTTAACGTTTACATAGATGTTACATACATTGCCTATATATATAATACAAACTCGGTAGACTATTTTTATCTTTTAAAAACGTTCTCCAATTTAATCTGTGCGACGATAAAATTAACTGAGCAAAAATAAAAAAAACAATTAAAATTAATTATACTTAATTAAAAAAATAATAATGTAACAATAATATTTAATTTAATAAAAATAAATGCGTAACTTAAATTATTTACATGTTCAATTATCAACAACATGCTAATTTAATTCTAAGATGTATAAAAGAGTTTGTCGCATTAAAACATAACTAAAGAAAACATGCAGTAATAAGAAAATTGAAATTTACTTAATTAGTTTTGAAAAATATTTTTATATCTGGTACTAAATAATAAACATTATAATTTCTTGATACTCTTAAGCATCTTAATTAACTATATTTGTTGAACTATTTATCCAAATTATGACCAATAAAAATGTATAAATATATTTGATTTTTTCATTACTTTTAAAAGTTACACATTGTTTGGATCTATTACTTTATCACCTACGTTCTAAATAAAATGTCAAACAGTGTATTTTAGTTGTATTAGATTCGTGCTAGTGCATTGTTGTGTAACTGAAAGTTATGGTCGGAAATCCGAAGCGATAAGGTTACAACGATAGTTTGTAATTGTCGATAACCTGCATAGTCTACGACCAATATACTATTCATCCGACACAGAACGTCGCGCAGCTCTAACTTTAATTTTAATACTTACATTGTACAAATTCCTAGAGTTGAGCAGGTTGATCTCCTGATTCGAATTGTTCAAAGTCGGTATGCGCCGCTTCCAGTCGTTGTCTCCACTCTGCTTGAGCTGCTCCTGGATCTTCTCAATACGGCGCATCGCGTCCGTCGTCTTCGACTTGCGGATTCCTCCTGCTGCCACCGCTGCTGCCGCCTCCGCTGCCAACTGCCGTTGCTGCTCTGCAGCTACGCCTGCTTGACTCTTGCTCTTCTGGATGACACAACCATTGCTATTTGTCGATCTGTAACGCAAAATAGTATACATTGATTAATTTATATCTAGAAAATAAGTTCAACGTCAAGTAAATCCTTTGGATAATACGTATAAACATGATCAAAACATTTAAGATAAGGTTTAATTATAATTAGTGTAAAGTTAATATTATCAACAAATAGTTAATTATTTAAAATAATTAATAATCTACGAATCAAGTTTAATTAACACGAATAAAGTTTTGCAAATGACAAAAATGAATATTTAAATTGAAAGATTCTACTATAAATCATTAACTGTAGAAAGCTATTTAGTAAAATCTTATTTATCTCGTATTCATAACCACTCCTTGAGTGCTTTAAAACGCACCCGACAAACTGCAAATATTTTTTAATGTGAAATTACATAATTGCGGCAATTAAAAAATCGCTTCGAGTCGTCGTTGAAAACCTTGAAGTCGGAGATTTCAATACTAAATCTGGATTTGTCAATAACGAACATCCATTTTAAGAACTTCGGAACTGCAATGTACACAATTCTGAACTTCACCACCAAATTTGGATAAAAATAAAAAATAATGCAAGAATCACAAAAAAAATAAATAAATGAAACAAATAAATAAAAGTAGGTCAATGAATCATCATTCGGTTTTAATAGTTATTCGATAGTCAGAAGAAAATTCAAAACACCTTGAAGTGTTGTAAACGCGCGAAAGAAGCAAACCACCTGACCCTGGACTTTATTTCAGTCAAAACAATCATCATATGTTTATAAAAAATAATGCATATAACAAAAAAAAAATATTGGAACGTAATGATTGAAACTACGTGTTGTCCTAGATTGTTATCGCGCGATTATGGTTTCGCACTTCAAAGAAGTAAGAGTAATTGTTTTGCATAGTAGACAAAACAAATTGTACTAAAAGGCATGATAATCATGCGTTATCTGTAATCCCCGTATTATTGTCTGTGATCAGTTATGAATGATTATAATATTTCGATTCGTATAAAAAGGTATTCAGGATGGAAACTCATCAACAGTTTCAGCTGAATAATAAGTGTACAATCATGAAGTATTTCATCGTCTTAGCTACTCTTGCAACTCTTGCACAGGTGACATTATTAGTTTTATTTGATATCCAAACAATCTTCTCATATTATACAATCTAAATAAATACCGTATTTCGACCTTCATTAATATTTATCAGTTTTTTTAAGAACATTTAAAATTAATCTTCTTTTCTTTCACAATCTAAAATTCCTATACAGAACTGAATAGAAATGTAGAGAATGGGTTTTAATCATCTTGAATTTAAGTTAATTATGTTTAATCATCATGAGCAGAGATATTTCAAACTAAGTTTATCTTTCTATGAAAGATCTTCAAGATTGAATTTTAATTATAGCAACTGACAAGTATTTAATGTTTTCTTTTTCTTCGAAGGGTAAAATAAATTGGTCCGAAGTAAAGGGAATCCGCCCGGTCGTGGTTCCTCCTCCAACCAGATTCTTTCCACGTGCACCAGAAGACAGAAATAGAGTGGTGGGCGGCACGGAGGTGCAAAAGAACTCGATTCCCTACCAGGTAAATGAGCTTCCGTTATTTCCCCGTTCGGAAAACCGAAAAAAGAAAGTGTAAAAATAACCGAAAAACCCAAACGCATTAAAATCCATTTCAAAATGCGCTTTCGTCTGCAGTTGGCAGATGGCAAGTTCATTACTCTTGAAAACTTTATCATTCGGTCTCTATTAACGTCGTAAATATTTAGAAATCCGAGAATTTCGCAGGCGGACGATAAAACATCACTGATTCCAAAGCAAACACATTTCCACATTGCACCAGAACCTAAACAATCAATTCCTTTCGGTTTTCTATATATTTAAACCGAATTCCTCGTTGTCTTCATTTGATTTGCAACAAACGTGGTTATTCATGCCATATTCATTGTTTAATACATATCTTTTTTGGTCTTGTGATAAGGTGGAACAACGTGTGAGTCGTGACTGTTCCGTAATTTATTCGCTGTGCTTGGTGTACGGCCTCAATATACATATATATATTCTACTTGAATGTGTGTTTGCATTAAAGGCATTTTTTTTACTATTTGGTTTAATGAAATTCACTGGAAACTTGTCATTAAATACCACCTTAGTAAATATAGAAAAAAAAGGACCTCCTCCGCGCAGCAGGACTAATTTAAATAATTTCGCAATCACTGATAATGAAATTAGATTACGGAGAGTAAAAGTAGTTTACGGAATCGATACAACCTATTTTTCATTGAACCGTTAACTATAATTAAATGAATGATAAATTAACTTTTAATAATTTTATAATTAATTAATTTTCACAATTCATTTCATGGCACAAACTTATGAAGTTAAGACAACTAATTTTAATGATATCATGATTATCAATAATTGTTGATGTTGTCTCAAATCATTGATAGTGTGAATGCACAAAATCTATTAGAAAATTTTAAATCAAGCGTCAAAAACCATTATTAATAAATATACATTTTTTTAATTAGCTACAATTTTCCATTTGATTATCATAAACCACATTTTAAAGTATCTTTTCACACCACCAGAAAATTAATTGAATTAATTACGCAATATGTTGCTGATAATGGAATTAGATTGCCGAGAGTAAAAGTAGTTTGCAGAATTGGGACATCCTATTTTTTTTTATTCACTTAACTGTAAACACCTCATCGAATGAAAGCGAAAATTGACGTCGTGTGAAAACAAATTCGAAACAACGGCGTAATTGTAAATTGTAATAGTATATAAGATAATGGCGGGAGCTTTGCATCGGAATGAAATTGAAATTTCCGCTCCGGTTTAAAAAAAAAATAACTGTAAAGCATCATCATCCGTCGAACAGAACAAAAACAAAACATAAAACGGTTTCCGCTACCTACGATCTCTCTGCTATTCCACGATTTGTTTAATTGCACTTTGGATTAATTGAAAGTACTCTCGATCCTTGGCTAATGATAAAATTAACCTGATTTCCATGTTATTCGTTATGTTTTCATTTGATGCAATAAAGATTGTATTCATATTAGTCAATTACAATTTACATTTGAAAACTGGTATCAGTTTTTATATGAATGATTCAGTAATTAATTAATCATATTTCTATCCGCTTCTATACTCGAGACTGTTTGTGTTTTTTTTTAATCTATATATTATGATAATAAAAAAAAAACGTCCGTTATTTTGATGGTACATACACACTATCAATTTAATGGAACATAAACGCCTGTCAGGAGTATTAACTGCTATGTATAAAGTGTACCATTAAAGCTGTCAATTTTAATGACATCTGAGTGGTACAACTGACACGTCTTCATTGTGCAAAGTGTGGATCAATCAAAATATACAATATCAAAATATCCGATATTACAAAAAAATAGTCAAAACCTTGATTAATTAAGAAGAAATTAATAATATCCAATTAAATTGAATTATTTCATAGTCTTTTAAATCATATTATATGTTTTTATTTCATCAATTATACTAAAAAATAATAATTATGGAAATGTTTCAATTATAGGTAGCGATTTTCATCCATGCTGTTGATGGAACATTCTTCTGTGGTGGAACTTTGATTTCGAGGAAATATGTCTTGACTGCAGCTCATTGTGCTATCATGTAAGTATGAATAAAATGGATAGTATTTCTTAATTAACGCCAAATAGAGCACAAGAGGTTACTGTGATCTTGGGAGCCCATAACATGCGAATCGAGGAGGAAACGCAAGTCAGAATCAACTCGACCAAGTTCAAGATTTTCGAAGACTACGACCAGTACGAGAAGATAGGAGATATTGCCTTGATCGAGCTTCCGGAAGCTGTCAAACTGACTCGTGAGTTTAAGTATAATACAACTAGTTTCTGATTAAGTTAGAATACGTTTTTAGCGGAAATTGGTCTGGTCCAGCTTCCAAGTTATTCAGAAGCCGCGCAGAATTACACTGGAGCAAACGCGACAGTCAGCGGATGGGGAAAAGACCACGATGAAGCACCTGGAACTGTAGACCTGCTGAGGAGTACCTGGTCCGACATCATCACCAACTACGATTGCAATCAATACTACTTCGGTATGATTCAGGACTCGCACGTCTGCTTAAGCGGAAAGGGTGGAAAGTCCGCTTGTAACGGTGACTCCGGTGGACCTCTCATGGTCAAGAACATACAGGTATGTTAGATTTCAGTTTACTTCCACCCCGATTCTTCGATCCGCACCGCTAATTATCATCGAAGACGGATATGCTAATTGCACTTAAGTACACATTTCCGCGTACCGTTCTAAAGCTAAACGCTTGTCGACCCGAGTCGCCTTCTTCTCCATCTTATGCACGTAATTGGCGAAGGTTTCATTCGCGATAATTCATTTCCCACACATACGTGCAAACGGGATCGCGGCGAGAAGGAAGAAAAATAAAGAAACGAACGGATGGAAATAAAAAAAAGCAAGAGAAGACGCGGTTCATTTCCACGCAAATGTTTGCCTTTCAGATTGGCATAGTCGCCTTCGGCATCAGCTTCGGCTGCGAAATCGAATGGCCAGGAGCCTACACCAGGACCTCATCTTATCTCCAGTGGATCGAAAAGAACTCAGATGTCATCATTGGAAAGTAACTCGATTGGATTCGTTGCAAACCACATATCCCGCTTTGGATTATTACTTAAGTTTATTAACATTTTGCTAAACCATTCACAGCCTTCTTAGAATCGTGCATTATATAACATCTTGCAATTTTACATTGTCAACAAAACAAATAAAAATAAATGATACTTTTTTACTTATACTACATATTTATAAACATTGTTTTTTTAATAGCTTTCCAAAAACCATACAAAGTAGTCAAGTAAATTAACATAATCAATGATCAAATATAAAATTTTGAAATTGAAAACGAATTGATAATATATGTAATTTCAATTGACAGAAGCTACAATTATAACTGTAATTTAAATAAATAAGTTATGAAGCAATATATTAATAATTATATTTTTTCTAATGAATATAACAGATATATGTAATTACTGAAAACTGTAAATAATACATTTTACAATTGCACGAGGAAAAAGCAAAACATTTTTGTAAAACGTTATTTTCTTTGATAAATTCAACTGATATGTAATTATTTGCTTTGAAATTATATAGTAAACTTCAAGGTCCATGTTTATTAAGTATGAAATAGGTTAGAATACTTAATGTGAATTACATTTACTATGTAATATAAATTTACTTAGTGTTCACTCCACTTGGAATTTAATAAAATGTTTCTTCCGTCCAAAATCATATACATAAACATTACCTAAAAAGTATAAATTCGATTCAATTACGCAAATTAATATTGTACGTGTTTGTATCAAAATGTATAAATAATCAATTAAATGTGAAACATTCAATTACATTATTAAAACCAAAAAGTATTTTGTAATTGAACTTGGGGAAAGAAAGTTATTTACAGAAACTTAATAATTATCGACATAATAAGAAGAAAAAATTATATAAATCAAATCAATTAATCAACTCTCTTACACGTTTATAAAAGTGTGAAAATCTATCAAAACTATAATGATTCAAGAAAAAATACAATATTGTATGCTAAAAACGCTATAATTCGAAATTAGGAAATACCAACCAAGTATTTCCACATTCGTAAGTAATATAGAGTTAATGATTATCCCGTAAGCATAAATTTGAACGAAATTTAAGCACCAGAATCCAATAAAACCGAAAGAAAAGCCGATTTCTCTTGTAATAAATGATCGGTGTCGAAACACTTGTTAACAATAAAAAAACAGATCATAGAGAATTCTACCGGACGAGAGGCACACAGAAACGGAAGGAATTGATATTTGTAAATAAAGATTTATTTATTCTTTCTTTTACTCTCGACCAGAAGTTTAGAAACTTCTGCGGCGGAACTAAAATTGAAGCAAACCAGATGAGGGCAACTGGTTTTTTTATTTATTCTTTACTATTATTATTTTCTTGGTTCCGTTCTCCGCTCGCTGTCGATTAATGTTCATGTGCAAAATTTTATTTATTTTAATGACTCACAAAAGTGAAAACCGGCCGTTTTACGTTTACGAGCCTACCTAATTACCGCACTTATATAACCGATTTTCTGATACGTCGCAAACAACAAAAACACGCGCACGTTCCTTTTTTTTCTTATATATATTCCACTTTACGTCTGCATTTCCGTTTCACGTTTGAATCCACTTGGATTTTTCACACTCCATCCGTTACGATGCATTCCTGAAGCCATACACTCCGATATACATTTATATAAGCTCATTAACATTTATGCATATATCATATTTGTTATTATACCATAGAAACGTTTAAAATAATTGCAACTTCAACTGTATCAAATTATGAAGATCAATTTTAAAATATTGATAACAAATTTACCAAATTTGATTTTTACTTAAGGCACATAATCTTAAAATTAAGTAATTTACATTGAATTTATTTTAATAATATTTGATGTCAAAAATTTTGTAAATTCGATAATTACTGAAGATATCTTAAAACTCAAATAAAGTTGACTGTAAAATTTGGAACTCATGCTTTAGTAATATTTATGCCCTTTTCTCGTATTATTATATATATTATTCTAAGTTTTCTATATCCTAAAGACAGACGGTTTTAACTTAAAATACTCTAACATGGAGTTGTATTGATTATTTGACGCCAATTATACTTGCAACACCAATGTTACCTTTACCATTAATTTATATACGAATGACGTATTCAGACAATTTTGGTCTAACGTTGCCATTAAATAAAATTTTATTACAGAACGTTCTTTTTAGTATGATAGCATGTTGAGCAAACATTCATCAAAAGGATACATTCTATTTTCATAGAACAAATGCAGCAGCATTTTTTGTTTTGTTTTTCACTTGAAATGTGTCACTATTTACAAAAAAAATAAACATTGCGCTCCACAGAACACAAATATTGAATTCGGGAATGGGATTATGCACCCTTGCGCTAATCTGCTGCACTATTTTTTGTGTGTTTGCATGAGGTCTGGGCCTTTCCAGACGGTGCACAACGTAGTTGCTTGCATCCATGCGACGATCGATAGCGAGTGCGGCGGCCCTTCCATATACCAAAACGAGCGTGAAGGGCATCACCACGGCTAGACACTGCGAATCCCTTTTCTTTTTTTCCCCCCGTTCATTCATTCGACTCTCTCGCACACTTTCTTTGTTGCGAAATCAAACAAGTTTAAGGGTCCGTCCGAAAAGTAACGGAAATATCTCTCAAGAAACAACCTTTCCACCTTCCAAAAGTGCTTAATAACTACCGTATATTTGAATAACTTCAT